>NC_084633.1:16306847-16324347 GCF_033978795.1 Nerophis ophidion | reverse complement strand
ATACACACACATATATAAATATATATATATATATATATATATATATATATATATATATATATATATATATATATATATAAACATATATAGGTATATATAAATGTGTGCGTATATATGTATGTATATATACATACATATATATGTATACATACATACATATATACATACACACATATATATACATATATACATACATATATACATATATACAGTATATATATAAATACATATATATATAAACACCCACTCACACACACACACACACATATATGTGTATAAAGATACAAATATGCATACGTACATAAGTATGTTTATATACAAACCCCGTTTCCATATGAGTTGGGAAATTGTTTTAAATGTAATTATAAACGAAATACAAAAATTTGCAAATCCTTTTCAACCCATATTTAGTTGAATGCACTACAAAGACAAGATATTTGATCTTCAAACTCATAAAAGTTTAATTTTTTTTTTGCAAATAATAATTAACTTAGAATTTCATGAATGCGTACCTAAGTAGTTGGGAAAGGGCATGCTCACCACTGTGTTACATCACCTTTTCTTTTAACAACACTCAATAAACGTTTGGGAACTGAGGAAACTAATTGTTGAAGCTTTGAAAGTGGAATTCTTTCCCATTCTTGTTTTATGTAGAGCTTCAGTCGTTCAACAGCTGTCGTATTTTACGCTTCATAATGCGCCACACATTTTCGATGGGAGACAGGTCTGGACTGCAGGCGGGCCAGGAAAGTACCCGCACTCTTTTTTTACGAAGCCACGCTGTTGAAACACATGCTGAATATGGCTTGGCATTGTCTTGCGGAAATAAGCCTGGGCGTCAATGAAAAAGATGGCGCTTGGATGACAACATATGTTGTTCCAAAACCTGTATGTACCTTTTAGCATTAATGGTACCTTCACAGATGTGTAAGTTACCCATGCCTTGGGCACTGATGCACCCCCATACTATCACAGATGCTGGCTTTTGAACTTTGCGCCGATAACAGTCTGGATGGTTCGCTTCCCCTTCGGTCCGGATGACACGATGTCGAATATTTCCAAAAACAATTTGAAATGTGGACTCGTCAGACCACAGAACACTTTTCCACTTTGCATCAGTCCATCTTCAATGATCTCGGGCCCAGAAAAGTCGGCGGTGTTTCTGGATGTTGTTGATGAATGGCTTTTGCTTTGCATAGTAGAGCTTTGACTTGCACTTACAGATGTATGGACAAACTGTATTTAGTGACAGTGGTTTTCTGAAATGTTCCTGAGCCCTATGTGGTGATATCCTTGGGAGATTAATGTCGGTTTTTGATACATTGCCGTTCGAGGGATTGAAGGTCACGGTCATTCAATTTTGGTTTCTGGCCATGCCGCTTACGTGCAGTGATTTCTCCAGATTCTCTGAACCTTTTGATGATATTATGGACCGTAGATGTGAAAATCCCTAAATTTCTTGCAATTGCACTTTGAGAAATGTTGTTCTTAAACTGTTTGACTATTTGCTCACACAGTTGTGGACAAAGGGGTGTACCTCGCCCCATCCTTTCTTGTGAAAGACTGAGCATTTTTAGTTAAGCTGTTTTTATACCCAATCATGGCACCCACCTGTTCCCAATTAGCCTGCACACCTGTGGGATGTTCCAAATAAGTGTTTGATGAGCATTCCTAAACTATATCAGTATTTAATGCCACCTTTTCCAACTTCTTCGTCATGTGTGGCTGGCATCAAACTCTAAAGTTAATGATTATATGCAAAAAAAAAAAAAATGTTTAGCAGTTTGAACATCAAATATGTTGTCTTTGTAGCATATTCAACTGAATATGGGTTGAAAAGGATTTGCAGATCATTGTATTTCTTTTATATTTACATCTAACACAATTTCCCAACTCATATGGAAACGGGGTTTGTACATACACACATACATATACACACACAATATATATACACCTATAAACATATTTATAGGTATATATATGTGTGTGTATATGTATGTGTGTATGTGAATCTACATACATGCATATATATCTTTATATATGTATATATACATGCATACATGCATACACACACACACACACACACACACACACACACACACACACATATATATATATATATATATATATATATATATATATATATATATATATATATATATATATATATATATATGTGTGTGTGCTTCACGGTGGCAGAGGGGTTAGTGCGTCTGCCTCACAATACGAAGTTCCTGCAGTCCTGGGTTCAAATCCAGGCTCGGGATCTTTCTGTGTGGAGTTTGCATGTTCTCCCCGTGAATGCGTGGGTTCCCTCCGGGTACTCCGGCTTCCTCCTACCTCCAAAAACATGCACCTGGGGATAGGTTGATTGGCAACACTAAATTGGCCCTAGTGTGTGAATGTGAGTGTGAATGTTGTCTGTCTATCTGTGTTGGCCCTGCGATGAGGTGGCGACTTGTCCAGGGTGTACCCTGCCTTCCGCCCGATTGTAGCTGAGATTGGCGCCAGCGCCCCCCGCGACACCGAAAGGGAATAAGCGGTAGAAAATGGATGGATGGATGGATGGATGTGTGTGTGTGTGTGTGTGTGTACGTATGTATGCATGTATATATACATATATAAAGATATATATGCATGTATGTAGATTCACATACACACATACATATACACACACATATATATATATATATATATATATATATATATATATATATATGTGTGTGTGTGTATGTATGTATACATGTATATATACATATATAAAGATATATATGCATGTATGTAGATTCACATACACACATACATATACATACATATTTTTGAATTATTTTCAACATTTTTTTGAGTGGGGCCCTTTTGGATTCCTAAGAATTGTGGTGGGATTTTTTTAAATACATTTTTAACTATCATTGCTCAGAAAATAATAATGAATCAAAATCAATGTTGTTATGAATTATTGACATATTTTAGGCTCCAATTACTTCCAATAAAATATTCCCCATTTAATTTTGGGGGGTGGGGGGGGGGGGGGGTAAAATATTGCATATTTTATGTTTTTGCCATAAAAAACAGGGGTTTCTTTAACAACAAGGGCATAAAACTGTCAGGTTCAAACAGAAATTAAGCGCTTGTAAGTAAAATAAAAATAATTTTTTTATTTAAAAATAAATATATATATATATTTGAATTATTTTCAACATTTTTTTGAGTGGGGCCCTTTTGGATTCTAAGAATTGTGGTGGGATTTTTTTAAATTAATTTTTAAATATCATTCAATCAATCAATCAATCAATCAATGTTTACTTATATAGCCCTAAATCACTAGTGTCTCAAAGGGCTGCACAAACCACAACACAAACCACTACGACATCCTCATTGCTCAGAAAATAATAATGAATCAAAATCCATTTTGTTACGAATTATTGACATATTTTAGCCTCCAATTACTTCCAATAAAATATTCCCCTTTTAATTTTGGGGGGGTAAAATATTGCATATTTTATGTTTTAACCATAAAAAACATCTACATCAAAAACATCAAGTTAAAGCAACTTGAGGGTTCCAGGTTCGATCCCCGCTTCCGCCATCCTATTCACTGCAGTTGCACTTTACCCACCTGCTCCCAGTGTCACCCACACTGGTTTAAATGTAACTTATATATTGGGTTTCACTATGTAAAGCGCTTTGAGTCACTAGAGAAAAAGCGCTATATAAATACAATATTATTTAAATTTTTTATTTTTTTTATTTTTAGCATTTTTATGATTGAGATCCTTCAGAGACCAACGTTGAGGTTTAAACATACATACATATCAATCAATCAATCAATGTTTACTTATATAGCCCTAAATCACTAGTGTCTCAAAGGGCTGCACAAACCACTACGACATCCTCGGTAGGCCCACATAAGGGCAAGGAAAACTCACACCCAGTGGGACGTCGGTGACAATGATGACTATGAGAACCTTGGAGAGGAAGAAAGCAATGGATGTCGAGCGGGTCTAACATGATACTGTGAGAGTTCAATCCATAATGGATCCAACACAGTCGCGAGAGTCCAGTCCAAAGCGGATCCACCACAGCAGCGAGAGTCCCGTTCACAGGGGAGCCAGCAGGAAACCATCCCAAGCGGGGGCGGATCAGCAGCGCAGAGATGCCCCCAGCCGATACACAGGCAAGCAGTACATGGCCACCGGATCGGACCGGACCCCCTCTACAAGGGAGAGTGGGACATAGGAGAAAAAGAAAAGAAACGGCAGATCAACTGGTCTAAAAAGGGAGTATGTATGTATGTATGTATATATGTACATATATACATACATGTATACACACACACATATATATATATATATATATATATATATATATATATATATATATATATATATATATATATGTATATATGTAATTGTATTGGTTTTGAAACTGAAAAATATCAAAATAGCCCCAGCATGCTTTGATTTGTCAGTGTGTGGCCCATTAGTGGAAAAAGTTTGGACATCCCCGTCTTACTCCATAGGCCAAGAGTAGCTTTTGTAACCTGTAATCTGTTTTAAAAATATTTTATTACGACTTATAAAGCACATAATACATTATGAGAATCAAAATTGACACAACCATAAAGATATATATACAAACTGATGTACACTATTATTAAGTAACCCTTCCATCCATTCATTTTCTACCGCTTGTCCCTTTTTGGGCTCGCGCCTGAGTGCTATGGTTGTTTGTAGTATATTATATTGTGTTGTGTTGCCTTTCATACAATATATATTATCCATATGTTTGTTTTTCTTTTTTTATGGTGCATGCTAAAACTGAGCAGCGGTGTGGGGAACGAGCACCAATTCATTCATTTCATAGCTTTTAAAAATAGGCGACAAGTCTTTTGAGTTATGAAATCGGCCTTTATTTATTTATTTTTTTTATCTCTGTGTAATGGTACAATGCACATCAACGGACATAAAAATGCAAAAGTGCCCGATTGTAGCCATAGGTTAAGTTCCATCTGGCTGGTTGATGGTGTGGGCAACAAAGTCCATTAAAAACAAAACAAACAAACGTACATAAAAACCAGACACTGGCATCGATGACACCCAACTCTACATGCCCCTAAAGCTGACCAACACGCCAGACTGTAGTCAGTTGGAAGCGTGTCTTAATGAAATTAAACAATGGATGTCCACTAACTTTTTTTAACTTAACGCCAAAAAAACGGAAATGCTGATTATCGGTCCTGCTAGACACCGACCTCTATTTAATAATACAACTTTAACATTTGACAACCAAATAATAAAACAAGGTGACTCGGTAAAAAAATCTGGGTATTATCTTCGACCCAACTCTCTCCTTTGAGTCACACATTAAAAGCGTTACTATAACGGCCTTCTTTCATCTCCGTAATATCGCTAAAATTCGCTCCATTTTGTCCACTAAAGACGCCGAGATCATTATCCATGCGTTTGTTACGTCTCGTCTCGATTACTGTAACGTATTATTTTCGGGTCTCCCCATGTCTAGCATTAAAAGATTACAGTTGGTACAAAATGCGGCTGCTAGACTTTTGACAAGAACAAGAAAGTTTGATCACATTACGCCTGTACTGGCTCACCTGCACTGGCTTCCTGTGCACTTAAGATGTGACTTTAAGGTTTTACTAATTACGTATAAAATACTACACGGTCTAGCTCCATCCTATCTTGCCGATTGTATTGTACCGTATGTCCCGGCAAGAAATCTGCGTTCAAAAGACTCCGGCTTATTAGTGATTCCTAGAGCCCAAAAAAAGTCTGCGGGCTATAGAGCGTTTCCGTTCGGGCTCCAGTACTCTGGAATGCCCTCCCGGTAACAGTTTGAGATGCTACCTCAGTAGAAGCATTTAAGTCTCACCTTAAAACTCATCTGTATACTCTAGCCTTTAAATAGACTCCCTTTTTAGACCAGTTGATCTGCCGCTTCTTTCCTTTCTCCTATGTCCCCCCCCCTGGAGGGGGTCTGGTCCGATGACCATGGGTGAAGGACTGGCTGTCCAGAGTCGAGACCCAGGATGGTCCGCTCGTCGGGACCCAGGATGGACCGCTCGCCTGTATCGATTGGGGACATCTCTACGTTGCTGATCTGCCTCCGCTTGAGATGGTTTCCTATGGACGGGACTGTCGCTGCTGTCTTGGATCCGCTTGAACTGAACTCTCGCGGCTGTGTTGGAGCCACTATGGATTGAACTTTCACAGTATCATGTTAGACCCGCTCGACATCCATTGCTTTCGGTCCCCTAGAGGGGGCGGGGGGTTGCCCACATCTGAGGTCCTCTCCAAGGTTTCTCATAGTCAGCATTGTCACTGGCGTCCCACTGGATGTGAATTCTCCCTGCCCACTGGGTGTGAGTTTTCCTTGCCCTTTTGTGGGTTCTTCCGAGGATGTTGTAGTCGTAATGATTTGTGCAGTCCTTTGAGACATTTGTGATTTGGGGCTATATAAATAAACATTGATTGATTGATTGATCGTACATTAATAAACAGTACAATAAAATACACGGACCCAGATACAAACAATAAGATGGTGAGCCACACATAATAGTCCAATACTGCATTACCTCAGTTTAAGAGCGATATGGATAAAAACAACCAGGATTGCGTTAGCATGTATGAAAAAATGTGCAAAAATTAAATTGCACATACAGTTCTAACTTATTTCTTGAAAACTACACAAAAAGATGACGGGGAGAAGACGCTGTCAAAGTGCATCTTCCACAAAACGGCACATCCTAAAGTGAATGTCAGAAGGCGTCCTGAAGATGATGTGTAAAACATCATCCGTGCAACATTTTGACCAAAGAACCACCATTACATGTTATCTAGACCAGTGGTCCCCAACCACCGGGCCGCAGAATTTTTTTAAATTAATTTTTATTAAAAAAAAAAAAAAAAAAAAATTAAATCAACATAAAAACACAATATACACTTACAATTAGTGCACCAACCACAAAAACCTCCCTTTTTCATGACAAAGGAAAAAAAAAAGAAGAAAAAAAATATATATATATTTTTTCAATTCTTCTGTGGCCCGGTACCAATCGGGCCACGGCCCGGTACCAGGCAGCAGAAAAATCTTTAATTCATTTTTATAACAAAAAAAAAAAAATATATATATATATATTTTTTTTTAATTAAATCAACATAAAAAACACAATATACACTTACAATTAGTGCACCAACCACAAAAACCTCCCTTTTTCATGACAAAAACGTCCCTTTTTCATGACAAAGGAAAAAAAAAGAAGAAAAAAAATATATATATATATTTTTGATTTTTCTGCGGCCCGGTACCAGGCAGCAGAAAAATCTTTAATTCATTTTTATAACAAAAAAATATATATATATATATTTTTTTTAATTAAATCAACATAAAAAACACAATATACACTTACAATTAGTGCACCAACCACAAAAACCTCCCTTTTTCATGACAAAAACGTCCCTTTTTCATGACAAAAACGTCCCTTTTTCATGACAAAGGAAAAAAAAAGAAGAAAAAAAAAGATATATATTTTTTTTTAATTCTTCTGCGGCCCGGTACCAATCGGCAGCAGAAAAATCTTTAATTCATTTTTATAACAAAAAAATATATATATATATATTTTTTTTTAATTAAATCAACATAAAAACACAATATACACTTACAATTAGTGCACCAACCACAAAAACCTCCCTTTTTCATGACAAAGGAAAAAAAAAGAAGAAAAAAAAAATATATATTTTTTTTTAATTCTTCTGCGGCCCGGTACCAGGCAGCAGAAAAATCTTTAATTCATTTTTATAACAAAAAAAAAATATATATAAATATATATTTTATTAAATCAACATAAAAAACACAAGATACACTTACAATTAGTGCACCAACCACAAAAACCTCCCTTTTTCATGACAAAAACGTCCCTTTTTCATGCCAAAGAAAAAAAAAAGAAAAAAAAGGACACCCCACCTCCCCCCCACCCGGGCCGCGGGAAAAATTATTAAGCGTTGACCGGTCCGCGGATACAAAAAGGTTGGGGACCACTGATCTAGACCAGAAGAAAGTCTTTTAAATGTAGACAAACATGCATACAATACAATATCAATCAATCAATCAATAAATCAAAGTTTATTTATACAGCCCTTAATCAAAAGTATCTCAAAGAGCTGCACAAGTGGCTGTTTCATCCTTTTAACAACACTCAGTAAACGTTTGGGAACTTAAAAGACCACACATTTTCAATGGGAGACAGGTCGGGACTACAGGCGGGCCAGTCCAGTACCCGCACTTGTTTACTATGAAGCCACACTGTTGTAACACATGGCTTGGCATTGTCTTGCTGAAATAAGCAGGGGCGTCCATGATAACTTTGCTTGGATGGCAACATATGTTGCTCCAAAACCTGTATAAATGGTGTCTTCACAGATGTGTAAGTTACCCATGCCTTGGGCACTAATACACCCCCATACCATCACAGATGCTGGCTTTTCAACTTTGCGCCTATAACAGGGGTGTCAAACTCAAATACAGAGTGGGCCAAAATTTTAAACGGAACAAAGCCGCGGGCCAAGGTTGAACAAATTAACCTTTTAATAGGGACCCAAACAAGTTTTGCATTAAATATTCAACAAGCAAGGCTTATATAACTTTAGTGACATGCAAATTCCAGTTTTAAACAATAATAATAATAATTAAAAAAATATCAATGGCATATCAAATAAAATTTAAATACAAATGTTATGCCTTTTTTTCTATTTGCAATCTTCTGAGGTAAATATCAATTTTTTTCCACAGGCTAATAATACATTTGAAAATAAAATAACAATAATGAATGAACCAAACATTCAAGCCTTGAAGTAGCAAGAGAAAAGGCATGTATAAAACGTTAATTATTGGTCAGTTTGCTGGAAGTTTCCCGGAAGAGTTAGTGCTGCAAGGGGTTCTGGGTATTTGTTCTGTTGTGTTACGGTGCGGATGTTCACCCGAAATGTGTTTGTCATTCTTGTTTGGTGTGGGTTCACTGTGTGGCGCATATTTGTAACAGTGCTAAAGTTGTTTATACGGCCACCCTCAGTGTGACCTATATGGCTGTTGACCAAGTATGCCTTGCATTCACTTGTGCGTGCGTGTGTGTAAAAGCCACAAATATTATGTGACACGCTGTTAGTATGGAGGAAAAGCGGACGTGACGACAGGTTGTAGAGAACGCTAAAGGCAGTGCCTTAAATGCACGCCTCCAATATAGTTGTCCAGGTGGAAATCAGTAGAAATTCGGAAGAATGGTTGCCCCGGGAGAGTTTCGGGAGGGGCACTGAACTTCAGGAGTCTACCGGGAAAATTAGGAGGGTTGGCAAGTATGAGTATTAGCGGTGAATGCGGTGTTACAGCGGCACCGACGCTGTATAACACCGGCGGGCCACAGTTTGACACCCATGGCCTAGAACAATCCGGATGGTTCTTTTCCTCTTTGGTCCAGAGGACACAACGTCCACATTTTCTAAAAACAATTTAAAATGTGGACTCGTCAGACCACAGAACACTTTCCCACTTTGCATCGGTCCATCTTAGATGAGCTCGGGCCCAGTGAAACCGGCGGCGTTTCTGGGTGTTGTTGATAAAAGGCTTTCGCTTTGCATGGTAGAGTTTTAACTTGCACTTACGAACTCGTGACGACCTGTCACTTCTGTTTGCTTCCTTGTTTTTGTATTCACTACCTGTCAGTGCTCTTACTTTGTTGTTTTTCCCGTTTGTTCCGCTGAGCACTGTTTTTCCTCACTTGCCGTTGATTGGCAGCCCGTCCACACCTGCTGCCAATCAACATATTTCTACTTATGTTTTCACTCGAGCATTCCTCAGTGCTCGATGATAAAACCTTCCATCCATCCATTTTCTACCCCTCATTCCCTTTCGGGGTCGCGGGGGGCACTGGCGCCTATCTCAGCTACAATCGGGCGGAAGGCGGGGTACACCCTGGAACCTATGTTGGGAAAATTTATGCAAGACTGCTTTGTATTTTTTGTTTTTGATGAGATTTAAAGCCATCTTACCTGCTCTCAGCTCTCCTGGTTCTCGCATCACTGGGGTAACAAAACGGCAGCAATGCGGTTTCCTAACAGAACTGTAGTTATCGACAGTGGTTTTCTGAAGTGTTCCTGAGCTCATGTGGTGATATCCTTTACACGCTGATGTCGCTTTTTGGTGCAGTACCACCTGAGGGACTGAAAGTCACAGGCATTCAGTGTTGGTTTTCAGCCTTGCCGCTTAAGTGCAGTGATTTCTCCAGATTCTCTGAACCTTTTGATGATATTATGGACCGTAGATGGCGAAATCCCTGAATTCCTCGCAATAGCTGGTTGGGAGATGTTGTTCTTAAACAATTTGCTCACGCATTTGTTCACAAAGTGGTGACCCTCTCTCCGTCCTTGTTTGTGAATGACTGAGCATTTCCTGGAAGCTGTTTTTTATACCCAATCCTGGCACCCACCTGTTCCCAACGAGCCTGTTCATCTGTGGGGGACGTTCCAAATAAATGTTTGATTTGATACTTTTATTAGTAGATTGCACAGTACAGTACATATTCCGTACAATTGACCACGAAATGGTAACACCCCAATAAGTTTTTCAACTTGTTTAAGTTGGGGTCCACGTTAATCAATTCATGGTAAATGATGAGCATTCCTCAACGTTCTCAGTCTTTTTTGCCACTTGTGCCAGCTTTTTCGAGACATGCTGCAGGCATCGAATTCCAAATGAGTTAACATTTGCCCAAAAAAACAACATTTTCTAGTTGGAAGGTTAAGTATCTAGTTTTTGCTGCCTATTTAATTGAATATCGGTTGAAAAAGGATTTCCAAATCATTGTATTCTGTTTTTATTTACACAACGTACCAACTTTTACTGGTTGGGGTTTTGTAGTATAGAATGGTAAGGATAGGTCTCACACATACATAAACTACTAATTAAAAATACTGGTAAGTAAGATTGATGGGATCTCATGCTTTTGCACTTCCGAGATGTACTAAAATAACTTCAAAGCTCTACAAATTTTACAATTGCACGACTATTTCCTTTTGCAAAACTCTTAAGTTTCTATTGTGCTCTTTTTTCATTCATTTCCTTCACATCAGATAGAACATTTCTCATAAACTACGGCCTTAAAAAACACTTCAGTCACGAACCACAACAATCATTCACCACACAGGCAGATGTTCATGTAGCATTTTTAATTAATTACACATTTTGAATTTAGACTCGATCCGCGCTAATGGGACTTTTTTCCTGGTAACCATGGTCGAGTTGCTTGGAAACAAACAAAAAAAACTGTTTTTTACCCTCTCATTGCTATAAAGGGACATGTGACAGAAGGAAGTGCTTTAATGTCGCTTGATAGCTGCATTTCCTGTCATTCATGCCTTTTATGCGAATGGTTCCTGAACTGAGGCTTTTGCATAATCATGCTGACACGCTGACTCACGTCTGTAAATACGCCAAAAAAACAAAAAAAAAACCTTGCAAATATCGAAACCTCTTTGCCGGTAAAGTGCGCTACTTACCTATTCCACATTTGTGTAAGGTATGTGAGGAAGATTTTCCATGAAATCTGCAAGGGGATTTTTTAGAATAAACACGCGCAGCTGCAGCATGTGAGACTTGTAATTATTCAAATGTGTAATAAAAAAAAAACAGACACTTCCCCCCCCTCTATACACTGTACATACGGCTGCAGATTCTTGTAATTATCTTGTAAAATACGCTGTACTCAATGCTGACCTTTTTTTCCGGGATTGCAATTTATTGAAGATGTACAGAGTTATTGCACATTTTTTTTGCCCAATCATGCATAATTACCACCTTGTCATTACTGAAATGCCACTGCTATATTTCAGCTTGTGCACTTTGGAATCCAACTAACATTGTTGGGGGGGGTAGGGGGGGAAACATGCCTCAATAGCAGACTATACAAAGTATTTCAATGCTTGGAATCTGCGCTTTTGCATGATATACTAGTTACTAAGGTAATCTATCAGATTCAAACACTGATGACATCTATTAAACAAGACAAGAAGCAAGGAGTTAAACAGAGACAGAATTAAAATTGGGCTCGATTGAGGAGAGACGTCTGGACTGTACTATTTAATTGAATATCGGTTGAAAAAGGATTTGCAAATCATTGTATTCTGTTTTCATTTACCATTTACACAACGTGCCAACTTTTACCGTTCGGGCTCCAGTACTCTGGAATGCCCTCCCGGTAACAGTTCGAGATGCTACCTCAGTAGAAGCATTTAAGTCTCACCTTAAAACTCATCTGTATACTCTAGCCTTTAAATAAACCTCCTTTTTAGACCAGTTGATCTGCCGCTTCTTTTCTTTCTCCTATGTCCCCCCCTTCCTCCCTTGTGGAGGGGGTCCGGTCCGATGACCATGGATGAAGTACTGGCTGTCCAGAGTCGAGACCCAGGATGGACCGCTCGTCGGGACCCAGGACTGACCGCTCGCCTGTATCGATTGGGGACATCTCTACGCTGCTGATCCGCCTCCGCTTGAGATGGTCTCCTGTGGACGGGACTCTCGCTGCTGTCTTGGATCCGCTTTGAACTGAACTCTCGCGGCTGTGTTGGAGCCACTATGGATTGAACTTTCACAGTATCATGTTAGACCCGCTCAACATCCATTGCTTTCGGTCCCCTAGAGGGGGGGGTTGCCCACATCTGAGGTCCTCTCCAAGGTTTCTCATAGTCAGCATTGTCACTGGATGTGAATTCTCCCTGCCCACTGGGTGTGAGTTTTCCTTGCCCCTTTGTGGGTTCTTCCGAGGATGTTGTAGTCGTAATGATTTGTGCAGTCCTTTGAGACATTTGTGATTTGGGGCTATATAAATAAACATTGATTGATTGATTGATTGATACTCTCTACAGTCTCACCACGCTCTGATGAAGGATTGTACATTTGGATTTTCCCTGATTACATGGCAACAGCTGTTTCTAAGGGACAGGGGTCGTAAACAGCCATCGCCTTTGTGTACAAATGGTTCAAATAAAAGGTTGGTCCTTTTTGGACATGATGTATTGCGTATTGTCAAATAATGAAATTGCCTGATGTATAATGTTGTAGGTATGTCATGTTCGGAAAAAAAAACTAAGGAAAGAAAGAAAAGGTTGTAAACAGCCGTTGCCCTCGGTCACAGAACAGTTCAAAGAAAAGATCGCTTTGAGGGGATTGTACGCCTCCCCTTTTATTTGGACTTTCCCTGATCACATGGCAACAGCTGTTTCTAAGGGGCGGGGGTCGTGAACAGCTATCGCCTTTGTTTACAAACGGTTCAAAGGAAAGGTGGTAAACTGCCGTTGCCCTCGGTCACAGAACTGTTCAAAGAAAAGGTCGCCTTGAAGGGAGTCAGGCCCTGCTTCCGATTCGTACGCCTCCTCTTTTATTTGGACTTTCCCTGATTACATGGCAACGGCTGTTTCTAAGGGACGGGGGTCTTAAACAGCTGTCGCATTTTTTTACAAATGGTTCAAAGAAAAGGTGGTAAACAGCAGTTGCCCTCGGTCACAGAACTCTTCAAAGAAAAGGTCGCCTTGAGGGGAGTCAAGCCCTGCTTCCGGTTTGTATGCCTCTTCTTTTATTTGGACTTTCCCTGATTACATGGCAACAGCTGTTTCTAAGGGACAGGGGTCGTAAACAGCCATCACCTTTGTTTACAAACGGTTCAAAGGAAAGGTCGGTTCAAAGAAAAGGTGGTAAACAGCCGTTGCCCTCGGTCACAGAACAGTTCAAAGAAAAGATCGCTTTGAGGGGAGTCAGGCCCTGCTTCCGGATTGTACGCCTCCTCTTTTATTTGGACTTTCCCTGATTACATGGCAACAGCTGTTTCTAAGGGGCGGGGGTCGTGAACAGCTATCGCCTTTGTTTACAAACAGTTCAAAGGAAAGGTGATAAACTGCCGTTGCCCTCGGTCACAGAACTGTTCAAAGAAAAGTTCGCCTTGAGGGGAGTCAGGCCCTCCTTCCGGATTGTATGCTTCCTCTTTTATTTAGACTTTCCCTGATTACATAGCAACAGCTGTTTCTAAGGGACGGGGGTCGTGAACAGCCATCGCCTTTGATTACAAACAGTTCAAAGAAAAGGTCGGTTCAAAGAAAAGGTGGTAAACAGCCGTTGCCCTCGGTCACAAAACTGTTCAAAGAAAAGGTCGCCTTGAGGGGAGTCAGGCCCTGCTTCCGGATTGTATGCTTCCTCTTTTATTTAGACTTTCCCTGATTACATAGCAACAGCTGTTTCTAAGGGACGGGGGTCGTGAACAGCCATCGCCTTTGATTACAAACAGTTCAAAGAAAAGGTCGGTTCAAAGAAAATGTGGCAAACAGCCGTTGCCCTCGGTCACAGAACTGTTCAAAGAAAAGGTCGCCTTGAGGGGAGTCAGGCCCTGCTTCCGGTTTGTACGCCTCTTCTTTTATTTGGACTTTCCCTGATTACATGGCAACGGCTGTTTCTAAGGGACGGGGGTCTTAAACAGCTGTCGCATTTTTTTTTACAAATGGTTTAAAGAAAAGGTGGTAAACAGTAGTTGCCCTCGGTCACAGAACTCTTCAAAGAAAAGGTCGCCCTCGGTCACAGAACTCTTCAAAGAAAATGTCGCCTTGAGGGGAGTCGGGCCCTGCTTCCGGATTCGTACGCCTCCTCTTTTATTTGGACTTTCCCTGATTACATGGCAACAGCTGTTTCTAAGGGACAGGGGTCGTAAACAGCCATCGCCTTTGATTACAAACAGTTCAAAGAAAAGGTCGGTTCAAAGAAAAGGTGATAAACAGCCGTTGCCCTCGGTCACAGAACTGTTCAAAGAAAAGGTCGCCTTGAGGGGAGTCAAGCCCTGCTTTCGGTTTGTACACCTCCTCTTTTATTTGGACTTTCCCTGATTACATGGCAATAGCTGTTTCTAAGGGGCGGGGGTCGTGAACAGCTATCGCCTTTGTTTACAAACGGTTCAAAGGAAAGGTGGTAAACTGCCGTTGCCCTCGGTCACAGAACTGTTCAAAGAAAAGGTCGCCTTGAGGGGAGTCAAGCCCTGCTTCCGGTTTGTACGCCTCTTCTTTTATTTGGACTTTCCCTGATTACATGGCAACAGCTGTTTCTAAGGGACGGGGGTCGTAAACATCCATCGCCTTTGTTTACAAACGGTTCAAAGGAAAGGTCGGTTCAAAGAAAAGGTGGTAAACAGCCGTTGCCCTCGGTCACAGAACTGTTCAAAGAAAAGGTCGCCTAGAGGGGAGTCAGGCCCTGCTTCCGGATTGTATGCTTCCTCTTTTATTTAGACTTTCCCTGATTACATGGCAACAGCTATTTCTAAGGGACGGGGGTCGTAAACTGTTAAAAGAAAAGTTTGGTTCAAAGAAATGGTTGTAAACAGCCGTTGCCCTCGGTCACAGAACAGTTCAAAGAAAAGGTTGCCTTGAGGGGATTGTACGCCTCTTCTTTTATTTGGACTTTCCCTGATTACATGGATTACAGATGCTGGCTTTTCAACTTTGCGGCTAGAACAGTCCGGATGGTTATTTTCCTCTTTGGTCCGGAGGACATGACGTCCACAGCTTCCAAAAACATCGTGAAGTGCGAACTCGTCGGACCACAGAAAACTTTTCCACTTTGAATCAGTCCGTCTTCGATTAGCTCGGGCCCAGTGAAGCCATGAGCATTTATGGGTGTTGTTGAGAAATGGCTTTGGCTTTGCATAGTAGAGTTTTAACTTGCACTTACAGATGTAGCGACAAACTGTAGTTACTGGCAGTGGCTTTCTGAAGTGTTCCTGAGCCCATGTGGTGATATCCTTCACACACTGATGTCGCTTTTTGATACAGTACCGCTTGAAGGATCAAAGGTCCGTAATTTTTACAGATTCTCTGAACCTTTTGATGTTTTTACGGACCGTAGATGAAGAAATCCCTAAATTCCTTGCAATAGCTGGTTGAGAAATGTTGTTCTTAAACTGTTCGACAATTTGCTCACGCATTTGTTCACAAAGTGGTGACCCTCGCCCCATCCTAGTTTGTGAATGACTGAGCATTTCATAGAAGCTGCTTTTATACCCAATCATGGCACCCACCTTTTCCCAATTAGCCCGTTCACCTGTGGTATGTTCCAAATAAGTGTTTGATGAGCATTCCTCAACTTTCTCAGTCTTTTTTTGCCACTTGTGCCAGCTTTTTTGAAACATGTTGCAGGCATCACATTCAAAATGAGCTAATATTAGCAAAAAATAACGTTTTCCAGTTGGAACGTTAAATATGTTGTCTTTGCAGTCTCTTCAATTGAATATAAGTTGAAAAGGATTTGCAAATAATTGTATTCTGTTTTTATTCACCATTTACACAACGTGATAACTTTACTGGTTTTGGGTCTTTGGTCTGGGAAATGTTGAAGACACCTGATCTAATGTTTTGTTGCGCCTTTCCTCGGTAACTATGGTAACTCTTACCCAGGGGTGTCCAAACTTTTTCCACTGAGGGCCGCACACTGTAAAATCCAAAGTCGGATAGGTAGAAAATGGAAATGGATTCTACTTAATAGTGAGAGTCCAGTCCATAGTGGATCTAACATAATAGTGAGAGTCCAGTCCATAGTGGATCTAACATAAGAGTGAGAGTCCAGTCTTTATAGAGGTCCGCAGATGTGGGTGACCACACCCTCTAGGGGTGAAAGTCCAGTTCATATGGATCTAACATATTAGTGAGAGTCCAGTCCATAGTGGATCCTACATAATAGTGAGAGTCCATTCTATGGAGAGGACCGCAAATGTGGGTGACCCCCTATCCCCCTCTAGGGGAGACCGTATGCAATGGACGTCAAGTGAGTCTAACATAATATTGTGAAAGTCCAGTCCATAGTTGATCCAACATAATAGTGAGAGTCCAGTCCATAGTGGATCTAACATAATAGTGAGAGTCCAGTCCATAGTGGATCTAACATTATAGTGAGAGTCCAGTCCATAGTGGGTCTAACATAATAGTGAGAGTCCAGTCCATAGTGGATCTAACATAATAGTGAGAGTCCAGTCCATAGTGGGTCTAACATAATAGTGAGAGTCCAGTCCATAGTGGATCTAACATAATAGTGAGAGTCCAGTCCATAGTGGGTCTAACATAATAGTGAGAGTCCAGTCCATAGTGGGTCTAACATAATAGTGAGAGTCCAGTCCATAGTTGATCCAACATAATAGTGAGAGTCCAGTCCATAGTGGATCCAACATAATAGTGAGAGTCCAGTCCATAGTGGAACTAACATAATAGTGAGAGTCCAGTCCATAGTGGATCTAACATTATAGTGAGAGTCCAGTCCATAGTGGGTTTAACATAATAGTGAGAGTCCAGTCCATAGTGGATCTAACATAATAGTGAGAGTCCAGTCCATAGTGGGTCTAACATAATAGTGAGAGTCCAGTCCATAGTGGATCTAACATAATAGTGAGAGTCCAGTCCATAGTGGGTCTAAC
>NC_084633.1:16294347-16304347 GCF_033978795.1 Nerophis ophidion | reverse complement strand
TATGTTTTATTTTATTGTTTAGTAAAGCTGTATGCAGGTAAACCCTCTCCAGGGTGTCTGCAAATCTGCAAGACTTTTTAAGACCATCTTGGACAGGTGTGGGCAATTAATTTTTAACTAGGGGCGGCATGAGCAACCTGAGCACTGCTGGAGGGCCACACCGACAATATTTCAATTAAATTTTGCTCCAATTATCTTTTATAAGATAAATAATAATAATTATTATTATTATTTCATTTAATCTGACTTAACTTGATAAAAAAGCAGATTGCTTTTGATGGTTTTATTTTCAACACAACACTTCCTGATGTAAAATACAATGCAAAAATGTCAATTTCTGTCACTTTATCCTGCATCCTCTTTAAAAGTCCAACATTTTTCCCCGTCAGATTTGGAAAAAAAACATCCGTTGTCACACCCGCCAGCTTGTCCCATGTCAGTCCTAGCATGTCCAAACACTCTGTCAACAAGTCATTACCTGTGGTTGTCTCTTTAATTGACTGCATGGCTGCCAGGTACTCCGTGATTTGAAAGACTGCAGTTATCCCACCTAAGAAGATGAGCAGCTGGTCGGTGTCACGTACATCGCAACTCTCATCCAAAGCCAGCGAAAAAACAGTCAAAGTCGGCCGTTCGGTTCTTCAGCTGAAGCTCAAAGTTTCCAGCAATGGTCTCAACCCGCAGACAATCCGCAATCAGTGAACCTGTTTTCATAAGCCCGCACAACCTAGTCTTCTGTACCCAATCTGCCTTCGACCCCGCGTGATCGAACTGTGCGCCTCGACTTCTCTTTTGGACTTTAGACTGCCACCCTCGATCCCCGACCCCTGGCATGGACACGGACTCTGACGCCTCTCTCTCGCTCTGGATCATCTGTCTGCCCCCGGGACTGCCTTCACGCCTTTTTCCTCCTCTCGAGTCAACACTTTTGGTAAACACTCAGCGATCAATTCCTACACATAGTCTTACACCATACACACTCTTGGATTTTGCCACACACCATTCTCTAGTTCATTAAATTATCCATCCATCCATCCACTCATTTTCTACCGCTTGTCCCGTTCGGGGGGCCGCTGGAGCCTATATCAGCTGCATTCGTGCGGAAGGCGGAGTACACCCTGGACAAGTCGCCACCTTATCACAGGGCCAACACAGATAGACAGACAACATTCACACTCACATTCACACACTAGGGCCAATTTAGTGTTGCCAATCAACCTATCCCCAGGTGCATGTTTTTGGAGGTAGGAGGAAGCCGGAGTACCCGGAGGGAACCCACGCAGTCACGGGGAGAACATGCAAACTCCACACAGAAAGATCCTAAACCCGGGATTGAACTCAGGACCTTCGTATTGTGAGGCACATGCACTAACCCAGGAGTGTCCAACTCAAATACAGAGCGGGCCAAAATTTTAAACGGAACAAAATAAACCTTTTAATAGGGACCCAAACAAGTTTTGCATTGAATATTTAACAAGTGAGACTTATATAACATTATAGTGACATGCAAAATTGAGTTTCAAATAAAAATAACAATAATTAATAAATATCAATGGCATATCGAATAAAATTTAAATAAAAATGGAATGCCTCTTTTCTGTTTGCAGCCTTCTGAGGTAAATATCAAAATAACATTTTTCCACAGGCCAATAATAAATTTGAAAGTAAAATAACAATAAGGAATGAATCAAACATTCAAGCCTTGAAGTAGCAAGAGAAAGTGCATGAATAAAACGTTAATTATTGCTCCGTTTGCTACACTGATTTGCTTTAACGACGCTTATGCAACCTAATAGTGCAAAAAAACCCTTTCAAAAAACGAACGAAAAAACATCACAGAAATAACATTTCAATAAAAAATGTAATGCCTCTTTTGTATTTGCAGCCTTCCAAAGTAAATATCAACATTAACTTTTTCCACTAGCTAATAAATTTGAAAATAAAATAATGAGGTGGGCGGGGTTTGGTGGTAGCGGGGGGTGGATATTTTAGCGTCCCGGAATAGTTAGTGCTGCAAGGGTTTCTGGGTATTTGTTCTGTTGTGTTCATGTTGTTTTTTCGGTGCGGTTGTTCTCCCGAATTGTGTTTGTCATTCTTGTTTGGTCAGGGTTCACAGTGTGGCGCATATTTATATTTATATATATATTTATTTATATAAGTATTGTCTGATCATTACCTTATAAAATTCGAGGTTCAGACGCATGTTCGTCAAACTAATAATAGTAATAACTGCTATAGCAGCCGCAACATTAATACGGCCACAACGACAACTCTGCCCTCGGTAATGGCACCATTCCCAAAATATGTGGGCTCTATTGATAACCTCACTAACAACTTTAACGACGCCCTGCGCGAAACCATTGATAACATAGCACCGCTAAAGTTAAAAAAGGCTCCAAAAAAGCGCACCCCTTTTCATTTCGGGCTCCAGTACCCTGGAATGCCCTCCCGGTAAAAGTTCGAGATGCTAGAAGCATTTAAGTCTCACCTTAAAACTCATTTGTATACTCTAGCCTTTAAATAGACTCCCTTTTTAAACCAGTTGATCTGCCGTTTCTTTTCTTTTTCTTCTATGTCCCACTCTCCCTTGTGGAAGGGGTCCGGTCCGATCCGGTGGCCATGTACTGCTTGCCTGTGTATCGGCTGGGGACATCTCTGCGCTGCTGATCCGCCTCCGCTTGGGATGGTTTCCTGCTGGCTCCACTGTGAAGGGGACTCTCGCTGCTGTGTTGGATCCGCTTTGGACTGGACTCTCGCGACCGTGTTGGATCCATTATAGATTGAACTTTCACAGTATCATGTTAGACCCGCTCGACATCCATTGCTTTCCTCCTCTCCAAGGTTCTCATAGTCATCATTGTCACCGACGTCCCACTGGGTGTGAGTTTTTCCTTGCCCTTATGTGGGCCTACCGAGGATGTCGTAGTGGTTTGTGCAGCCCTTTGAGACACTAGTGATTTAGGGCTATATAAGTAAACATTGATTGATTGATTGATATTTGTAACACTGTTGAAGTTGTTTATACGGCTACTCTCAGTGTGACCTGTATGCCTGTTGATCAAATATGCCTTGCATTCACTTTTGTGTGTGTGTGTGTGTACAAGCCGCATATACAATGTGACTTGGCCGGCATGCTCTATGTATAGAGGAAAAGCGGATGGAACGACAGGTTGTGGAGAACGCTAAAGGCAGTGCCTTTAAGGCAAGACCACAATATTGTTGTCCGGGGAGAAATTCGGGAGAATGGTTGCCCCTGGGAAATTTCGGGAGGGGCACTGAACTTCGGAAGTCTCCCTGGAAAATCAGGAGGGTTGGCAAGTATGAGTATTAGCGACACCGCCGTTGTATAATACCGGCGGGCCAGCTCTAATGTTAATTTGATATTGCCTCAAGGGCCAAATGAAATTACATGGCGGGCCAAATTTGGCCCGCGGGCCAGAGTTTGGCAGAAAAAAGAGAAATTAGAAAATATAATCCTTTTTTTAAGTTTACAATTCAGCAAGTTTTATGAAGCATAATTGTAAGCACACTACCACAAAACACAAACAGCTAGCCTCCGATGTTATGAACATTTTTTACAGTTGCGTTGTATTGAAAATGAGGACATAGCAAAACATTTATTCCTTTAGTAGGAAAATATTAACGGACTTTTAACCTGAAACATTCAAATTTGCCACCGTACTGCCCTAATTAAATTATATTGTTCATTATTTATTGATTAGTTTATATCTACTTATAATAAATACATCGGGAAAAAACTCTCTGGTGTCTATGTTTAAACATAACAATTTTAGACATTATAAGGCCCTGAATTCAAATGATTGGATCTAAGACTTTTTTTTTTTTTTGTTAGACTTTTTAAGACCCCACAGATACCCTGATCTCAGACCGTTGTGAGTAATTTAACGCGGCAGAAGAAGCTGAAGCTCGGATGACTGCAATCCAAGAGATAATCTTTGTGTGCATCGTTGAATAATTGGCTGCAAACGGCCGAGGGAAAGCTGGAGGACGGCCCCGCCGTTCCTCAATGGAACAGAACAGTGTCAATTCCTCCTGCCGCTGGCCCAGCGTCCGCCGTGAGAAACCCAAGCTCCTCCGGTCTGAGGTAATGCCACAGTGCAAGCGGGCGGTCAGCCAGCAGTGAGTGGATCGGGTGTCGGCAGGGAGACCGCGCACAGAGACACTTCCATTTTTAATCAACTCACTGACGCGCGTCTGTAGTCTTTTTTTGTCATCGGCTTTATTGCTCTTTTCATGGTATCGAGTGGCAATGAGCTAACTACTTTTTCTGTCTGCAATTGTCAGCTATGAAGGTTAACGCTAAAATAACATTGCGGTATAGGAACCTTTAGATGTGGACATGGATTGTTTTTTTGTTTTTTCATTAGTATCATCAATACTTTATTTTACTTGCAATATACCAATCCAATCCACTTTATTTGTATAGCACTGTGACAGTCTGTTGCCGTCGTCGTGCGGGTTCCAATGACCACCAAGGAAGGACATTGCTTTTGCAGGTTTGACTCTCGTTTATTTTGCAGTAAACCCCAGTGTAAGTCGGGTCACTTTTCAGCGCCTTCCTCCTCTGCTCGTTTGCTGGTCCCTTTTCAGCCGCCATCGTCGTCTGCGGGCTCTCCTCCTCCCTCTGCCCCGTTCTCTCCTCCTTCTCCCGGCACGCCCCGCCTCACCACTCGCTCGCATCCTCGGCTCCGCCCCTCCACACGCACATTTAAACAACATAAATGTTTCCAAAGTGCTGCACAACAATATTAAAAACAATATTCAAATACTATCCTTAGCTCCACCAATTAATGAATACAAAATAAAACCAATCTAAAAATAATAATAAATAAATAAATATGATTAAAAACGATTTAAAGGGTAAAACCAATTAAAACAATAAATAGAAATCAAAATAAAAAAAAAACTGAAAACACAGAGGACCACACAACTCACGTAGTGTTAAAAGCCAAAGAATAAAACTGGGTCTTAAGACGTGACTTAAAACACTCCACTGTGGGAGCAGTTCTAACATGAAGGGGCAGAGTGTTCCAGAGCTTAGGGCCGACCACAGAGAAGGTTTTAAGTCTGGTCTTGGGCACCACGAGCTGGAGCTGGCTCTCGGACCTCAGAACGCCCCGGGTGTTGTTGATAAATGGCTTTATACCCTAGTCAGCTTTAGCTCAAAAAACATCGCAAGCTGGTTACAATGGTTGACGAGAGGGATGAATAACTAGATCAGTGGTGCCTAACCTGAGTTCGATCGAACCCTAGGGGTTGGGCGGGTCGGCCTCAAGTGTTCGGCGCGGCGGAGGTCAAGACACACCCGACTCATCGTGTAAATAAAAACTTCAATGTTCCCTCTAATTTTCCATCTGATTCGCAGGTGTGTAATTTGTTGTGAGTTCATGAACACGGTGAAGTTCATTCACGCGGCAGCCCGACTTTTAACAGGGGCCGGGAATCGCGAGCACATCACCCCAATTCTTGATTGTTTGGACTGGCTCCTCATTATATGTCGGACCTCATTCAAATTTACAATCCTGCGCGCGTACTGAGATCCGAGAGCCAGCTCCAGGTCGTGTTGCCCAAGACCAGACTTAAAACCAGGGGAGACAGTGGTCGGCCCTAAGCTCCGGAACACTCTGCCCCTCCATGTTAGAACTGCTCCCACACCGGAGTGTTTTAAGTCTTGTCTTTGTCAGGATGAGTTTTTAACGAACACCAAGATGCAGGGACGGTGGCAGGCATTGAATAAGAAAACGGTGAGGTGGCGACTTGTCCAGGGTGTACCCCGCCTTCCGCCCGATTGTAGCTGAGATAGGCGCCAGCGCCCCCCGCGATCCCGAAAGGGAATAAGCGGTAGAAAATGGATGGATGGATGGATGTCCAAAAATGTAAAAATGAAGAAGAAACACAAAGCAGGAAATGGGAACAGCCAAACTGGAAAACGGAAAAGAGGATCCAGCAAACAGGAACTATCTACAAAAAGACAGCACAGGTTCTACAAAAAGGATTAATGACATTGACAGCTAGTAGTGACAAGTCGTAATGACAATAATCCAGCACTGACTGGAAGACAAAGCATTTAAAAATAGGAGTGGGCTGATTGACACCAGGTTTGGCCAGGTGCCAGTCAGCTGCATCTGAAGGGAAACAGCGCTCAGGGAGAAAAACAGGAAACAGGCGGTATAGCTCGGTTGGTAGAGCGGCCGTGCCAGCAACTTGAGGGTTGCAGGTTCAATCCTCGCTTCCGCCATCCTAGTCCCTGCCGTTGTGTCCTTGGGCAAGACACTTTACCCAACTGCTCCCAGTGCCACCCACACTGGTTTAAATGTAAAAATTAGAAATTGGGTTTCACTATGTAAAGCGCTTTGAGTCATTAGAGAAAAAGCGCTATATAAATATAATTCACTTCACTTCACAAAATAAGAGCGCTGACAGGAGACAAAGACAGGAAAAGACAGGGACAGTCTTAAGACCCACTTTTATTCTTTGGCTTTTTACACTCTGTGGGTTGTGTGGTCCTCTGTGTTTTTTATTTATTTTTATTTTAATTTCTATTTATTGTTTTAATTGGTTTTACCCTTTAAAATGGTTTTTAATCATATTTATTTTTATAGTGTTTTTATAGTGGTTTTATTTCTTTATTCAGTCATTGGTGGAGCTAAGGATAATATTTAAATATTGTTTTTAATAGTGTTGTGCAGCACTTTGGAAACATTTATGTTGTTTGAATGTGTTCATTTTGTGCACTAGCAAAAAAAAAAAACATATAACTTTGTCATGAATTTGAGAAAAAAAAAACATTTTATTTTTCACTAAAGAAACTGGTGGGGTTCGATACCTCCAACAAGGTTAAGAACCACTGAGCTAGATAAAGTGCCTCCGGAAAGTATTCACAGCGCTTCACTTTTTACACATTTTGTTATATTATAGACTAGGGTTGTACGGTATAGTACCGCGATACGAATGAATCATATTCAGTACTATACCGCCTCTGAAAAAGTACCATTTAAAAAAAAAAATGATACTATGTTTATAAGCTCAGGAAATATGTCCCTGGACACATTAGGACTTTGAATACGACCAATGTATGATCCTGTAACGACTTGGTATCGGATTGATACCCAAATTGGTGGTTATCATCCAAAACTAAAGTAAAGTATCCAAACAACAGAAGAATAAGTGATTATTACATTTGAACAGAAGTGTAGATAGAACCTGTTAAAAGAGTTAACAGTAAATGAACAAGTAGATTAATAATTAATTTTCTACCACTTGTCCTTAATAATTTGGACAAAATAATAGAATGGAAAATGACACAATATTCTACTGCATATGTCAGCAGCAAAATTAAGAAGCCTTTTTTTGAAAAGACAAGTTGTCTTGAATGTTCACTATTTCATTTCAGGACAAACTTGCACTAATCAATCAATCAATCAATGTTTACTTATATAGCCCTAAATCACTAGTGTCTCAAAGGGCTGCACAAACCACTACGACATCCTCGGTAGGCCCACATAAGGGCAAGGAAAAACTCACACCCAGTGGGACGTCGGTGACAATGATGACTATGAGAACCTTGGAGAGGAGGAAAGCAATGGATGTCGAGCGGGTCTAACATAATACCGTGAAAGTTCAATCCATAATGGATCCAACACAGTCGCGAGAGTCCAGTCCAAAGCGGATCCGACACAGCAGCGAGAGTCCCGTTCACAGCGGAGCCAGCAGGAAACCATCCCAAGCGGAGGCGGATCAGCAGCGCAGAGATGTCCCCAGCCGATACGATACACAGGCAAGCAGTACATGGCCACCGGATCGGACCGGACCCCCTCCACAAGGGAGAGTGGGACATAGGACAAAAACGGCAGATCAACTGGTCTAAAAAGGGAGTCTATTTAAAGGCTAGAGTATACAAATGAGTTTTAAGGTGAGACTTAAATGCTACTGTGGTAGCATCTCGAACTGTTACCGGGAGTGCATTCCAGAGTACTGGAGCCCGAAATGAAAAAGCTCTATAGCCCGCAGACTTTTTTTGGGGCTTTGGGAATCACTAATAAGCCAGAGTCCTTTGAACGCAGATTTCTTACCGGGACATATGGTACAATACAATATCAACAATTTTGGTACAATTGAGTGCTCGTATTAATTCCCAGGCAGCGGGAATCTGCAACGTCCTGATTTAAATATAAAAAGTGCCATTCCCAGTGACAATACTGTTTATTTATTTCATTTTGCAATTTGCCAGCTAATATTTGGATCCAGCTGCATCGCTTAAGCACAAACTTTGCACCGTTTTTTGACAGGGAAATTAGACAGCAGCAGTTTTCCTGCTAATTACCCCCCAACTACACCAAAGGGGGCTGATTAAAGAAATAAAGCTTCCCGGCCTTATTTCACAAAGACAAGAGAACCAATCCTAAGGACCCGGTAACGTGGCCACAAGGTGCTCGGTTTAAAGACACAACTCAGCATCACTTATGCAATGACTCACGGCGCAGCTACGATTGTACTTATTGCATGTGAAGGTTAATGATCAACCATTCGACCGTGTCGTTTTATCTTTTTTACTAGGAAAGGGGAAACGTTCACTGCCGGTGAACTGTCAAAATGAGCCTTACAGGGCACTGGCAGGCAGCCATAGTTCCTGTGAAATTCATTAGAAAAGGAGCCCTTCTCTGGTTTTAACAGAAGGTGATAAAGGGTGGTCGCTTACATAAGAAGGGATTTTTCTTTTTTTTTCTTACTTCCTATTCTGCTGGGGAAAAAAAGTGAAGGACGATATATCAATCAATCAATCAATCAATCAATGTTTATTTATATAGCCCCGAATCACAAATGTCTCAAAGGACTGCACAAATCATTACGGCTACAACATCCTCGGAAGAACCCACAAAAGGGCAAGGAAAACTCACACCCAGTGGGCAGGGAGAATTCACATCCAGTGGGACGCCAGTGACAATGCTGACTATGAGAAACCTTGGAGAGGACCTCAGATGTGGGCAACCCCCCCACCCCCTCTAGGGGACCGAAAGCAATGGATGTCGAGCGGGTCTAACATGATACTGTGAAAGTTCAATCCATAGTGGCTCCAACACAGCCGCGAGAGTTTAGTTCAAGCGGATCCAAGACAGCAGCCAGAGTCCCGTCCACAGGAAACCATCTCAAGCGGAGGCGGGTCAGCAGCGTAAAGATGTCCCCAACCGATACAGGCGAGCGGTCCATCCTGGGTCCCGACGAGCGGTCCATCCTGGGTCTCGACTCTGGACAGCCAGTACTTCATCCATGGTCATCGGACCGGACCCCCTCCACAAGGGACGGGGGGGACATAGGAGAAAGAAAAGAAGCGGCAGATCAACTGGTCTAAAAAGGAGGTCTATTTAAAGGCTAGAGTACACAGATGAGTTTTAAGGTGAGACTTAAATGCTTCTACTGAGGTAGCATCTCGAACTGTTACCGGGAGGGCATTCCAGAGTACTGGAGCCCGAACGGAAAACGCTCTATAGCCCGCAGACTTTTTTTGGGCTCTAGGAATCACTAATAAGCCGGAGTCTTTTGAACGCAGATTTATTATATATTATATATTATTAAATATTATATATTATTATATATTATATATTACAATATTTAATGACTAAGATTTAATTGACATTTTTAAACAATTATACGTAAATAAAAAGCAAGGTGACAGTTTAGTTTAGTCTTTATTTGAAGGGACAATGCACAGAAACACTTAAGCTCAAAGACAGATATGTTCTGTACCGGATTATAGCTGTTTAGCTCATTTCCATCTGCAGTCCCTGGCTAACTAAATTAAAGGGATACAAAAATCATGCAATAAAATTACGACGATAAAATCACACCATAGCACGTAATCAAATTAAGAAAAGAAAAGTCTAAAAATGCCCTTTCATGGACACATACTTAAAGGGGAACATTATCAGCAGACCTATGTAAGCGTCAATATATACCTTGATGGTGCAGAAAAAAGACCATA
>NC_084633.1:16229347-16289347 GCF_033978795.1 Nerophis ophidion | reverse complement strand
TCTTCAAGCCAGAACATTGGCATTGAAATGACTTTAGTTTAGTGCAGGGGTCCCCAAACTACGGAGCCGGCCCGCCAGCGTCCAAAATCCGAAACGTGGGAAGTGGCAGGGGAAAAAAATAAGAAAATAATAATATATATATATACATATATATATATATATGTAGGTGTGGGAAAAAATCACAAGACTACTTCATCTCTACAGATCTGTTTCATGAGGGGTTCCCTCAATCATCAGGAGGTTTTAATGGAAGCATTCACATACAATGGTTTATATAGAGCACAGAGTGGGTGGGTACAAGCAGGCGTAGGGTGTGGTGATTGGCTCATGTGTTACCTAGGAGGTGTTTCCGTCTATGGCGGCATGTTGAAATGATTTCACTGCGCCTGTTGAGAGATGATAGATCTGGATGATATATAATAAACAGTTTTCTCTTTTAAGCATAGGTTGCATCTTTTATTGTTGTAAGGTGTGCTGGATGCAAGAATTTGCCATGTTATTGAATATTCAACATTATTGTCTTTGAGGTTCCAAATGTGTTTGCTGAGTTCTGTAGAATTCTGCAAAGTCTGGTTTCTAAAGGAAGCGTTGTGATTATTCCATCTGGTTTTGAACGCTCCTTCGGTTAATCCTACGTACGTGTCGGATGTGTTAATGTCCTTGCATGTTACCTTTGCTTGGTAAACGACTGATGTCTGTAAGCACCTTCCGTTGAGAGGGCAATCAGGTTTCTTGCGCTCTACCACGGTATCGAGCAATATTCTCTGGATAATCCAATCAAGACATATATATATATATATGTATATGTATATGCATGTGTATATATTCATCCGTTTTCTACCGATTGTCCTTTTTGGGGTCGCGGGGGGTACTGTAGCCTAGCTCAGCTGCATTCGGGCTAAAGGCGGGGTATGCCCTGGACAAGTTGCCACCTCATCGCAGGGCCTATATATATATATATATATATATATATATATATATATATATATATATATATATATATATATACTAGGGCTGGGCAACGATTAAAAATTTTAATCGAAGTTAATCGCACAATTTTTCCGATTAATCACGATTAACTGCATTGTGTACGCAAAGCCGAATAATGAATTCAAAAGTAGTGTGTAGTGCACCTTTATTGGAAAATTCCCCCACATGAACAAAAGCGCCGAAACATTTGTTGTGCAAACAAAATTTAAATCAGTCCTTGTTAAACAGTAGCAGTTAAATAGAATATTTTATGAAAATCAACTCAAAAAATGTAAATACAAACATTTAAGCTTATTGCCACTGCCAGGGTATTTAAGTTATCCTGTTTGTTATGGAAAATAAATATAATCTACATACAAATCTCTGAGCCACAATCATAACATCCGAACAGGCAATTTCTGAGGTAACAGCAGAAACATTTTTTTTATCAGGGATCTTATGTTTAAAAAAACTATATTATAGGTAGTGGGCTGTTTTAGGGAAATTTTGATCAAATTATCCGTAGTAGCAATATTAATAATGTTGTGTTTATTCTGCGTAGTGCACTTAAAATAATTATGACCATATCTAGGAATTGATATGATGGGAATGTTCCGATTGTTTGCTTAGTGCTTTGATAAACTGAACGCATATACATGGTACTATATTGTGATGTTATGAGCCAGGGAATAAAAGAACTACCCTACCCAGCATGCAACAGGAGTGACGAGCATGCGCGGTAGCCCGGTATATGTTGTGATATGCACGCTCTGAAAGTAAACATTAAGAACTCAGCCAACACTCCTGGTCTGCATTATTCATAAATAGACAGACAACACATATACTCCGCTGCTTCACAGGCCGCTGGATGTAGCCGGCAAAGTATTCCCATGCTAGCTAGCCGGTCTAGCAAGCTCGCGTCATTCAGTCCAAAACGGCCCGATCTATCCACATCCAGAATTGTCTGGCGGTCGTAAGTGATCCCGGAGTGACCACGCTGTAAGCCAGCCATGAAATTTGCAGAATTGTCCGGTATTTTTGCCAAATGTTCCATCTTTACCAAGAGCCCCTCGACGCCGAAGCCCGTCCAGGCGACGCCATCTTGTTAAGAAAAGGCGTTAACAAAATAAAAGCATGTAAACAACATACGCAAATGTCCGATAAAATAATTGTCGGCGTTAATAGATTGATGAGTTAACGCGTAATTAACGCATTAATTTGCCCACCCCTAATATATACATATTTATATATATATATATATATATATATATATATATATATATATATATACATATATATATGTATATATGTATGTATATATATGTATGTATATATATATATGTATATATATATATATATATATATATATATATATATATATATTTTTTTTTTTTTTTTTTTTGGGGGGGGGGGGTAAATCTGTCCTTTCAAATTCATTTTCTACAGCTTGTTACTCTTGGTGTCTCCTAGCCACTCAAGAAAATCATATTGTCTAAAAATTTATTTTCCCATCGATATATATATATATATCATTTATATATATATATATATATATATATATATATATATAATGTAATTTTATATATATGTTTATATATATATATATGTTTATATGTATGTATATATATATATATATATATATAAGGGTTGTTGGCCCTGCGATGAGGTGGCGACTTGTCCAGGATGTACCCCGCCTTCCGCCCGATTGTAGCTGAGATAGGTGCCAGCGCCCCCCGAGACCCCGGTAGAGAAATGGATGGATGGATGGCTAGGGGTGTGGGAAATACGAATACGAATCGAATCGAATCAAATCTAATCGAATCGAATACGTTGTGGGATTCAGAATCGATTCTCTTTTTAAAAAAAATGTATTTATTTATTTTTTTACTCAAGCCAACAAACCACTACACAGCAATACCATAACAATGCAATCCAGTTCCAAAACCAAACCTGACCCAGCAACACTCAGAACTGCAATAAACAGAGCAATTGAGGAGACACAAACACGACACAGAACAAACCAAAAGTAGTGAAATAAAAATGAATATTATCAACAACAGTATCAATATTAGTTATAATTTCAGCATAGCAGTGATTAAAAATCCCTCATTGACATTATCATTAGACATTTATAAAAATAATAAAAAAAGAACAATAGTGTCACAGTGGCTTACACTTGCATCGCATCTCATAAGCTTGACAACACACTGTGTCCAATGTTTTCACAAAGATAAAATTAGTCATATTTTTGGTTCGTTTAATAGTTAAAACAAATGTACATTATTGCAATCAGTTGATAAAACATTGTCCTTTACAATTATAAAAGCTTTTTTAAAAAGCAGACTGGGGTAGATCCTGCTGAAATCCTATGTATTGAATGAATACAGAATCCTTTTGAATCGGAAAAATATCGTTTTTGATTCGAAAAAATGTATATATTATCGAATCGTGACCCCAAAAATCGATATTGAATCGAATCGTGGGACACCCAAAGATTCGCAGCCCCAATAAAGCTATATAAACCTATTTAGACTTGAGTGACTCTGTAGTATAACTAAACGTTATGAAGGTTCTGGAATATTTCATGCTATTATTCAGAGGTAGCCTAAAGTGAATCCTTTATTATTCAGAGCAGATCGGATGAGTTACATTTCTGTGTTGTTATTGTTGCATTCTGCAACTCCAATGTCCATTTATTTAATTTAGCTGTTTTTTTTAATGTGGTGGCGTATTTGTCAGAAATGATTAATTAAATCAACATGGGTATGTATTGAGTTTCATGTAAATGATGTTATTATGTACGTTCATACTATGGTTTCTCTCATTTCAGAAAGAAACAAGCCAGCATTAAAGACTTGGTACAAAGGAAGGTGTGCACACCACGGCAAGCGGCTGCACTGACTGATATTATCCTGAATATGTTGGTAACTGACATGAGGCCATTATCAACCGTGGAGGATGAATGTTTTAGACAAATGATTCACGACCTCAACCCTGGTTACACTGTTCCCCCGAGGAACTATTTTACCAAACTGATGGAGAGGAAGTACGAACAGACATTCCATGCAGTGTAGACTGACATAAAAGCCACCCAGAGCTAAATTGCTCCCACTACTGATGTGTGGACAAGTGTAGCCTACCTTGGCAATACATGCCACTACATTGGAGACAAATGGAACATGAAGTCAATCTGCCTTACGACCATGCCACTAGATGAAAGACATTCAGCATCCAACATTGATGAATGGTTGGAATAGGTAATAGCCAGGTTTGAAATTCTACTAAGTAAAATTATTGCAATGGTGCACTTTATTAAAAACAAATACAATTTTTGTAGCGCTTGCCTTGTTTGATTTGTCAAGTCGAAAGGACATTGTGCCATTATGCTGTTTTTTTTTTTAAAAGAAGGTATTGGAAAGGATAGAAATGTAGTTTGTCTCTTTTATCCGATTATTAATCGAAGTAATAATCGACAGATTAATCGATGATCAAACGAATCGTTAGTTGCAGCCCTAATATACACATATACATATACACATAAACTGTCTATACATATATATATATACACATATACTGTACATATATACATTTGTATTTACATACACATACATATACATAGAAAAATATATACATATACATATATACATAAATATACACACATATACATATATACAAATATATAGACACATATACACCATATCCCCCCTTAAACCTTTATTTATGAACTGCAACATTTACAAACAGCTGAAAAACAATAATCAACAAAATATAAATGTACGTTCATAAACTGTGAAAAGAAATGCAACAATGCAATATTCAGTGTTGACATCTGGATTTTTTTGGTGAACACGTTCTATAAATATTGATGTTAACATGATGTGACATACAAAACTCCTCTTGGAAGAGTTGGTGTTTTGTCGCAACGATCTTAGTTTAGTCCGACAGGTTCACTATTAAATATATTATTGGGGCCCAAAATCTGTTCTTAAGAAGACCCAAGAAAACTGAGTGAGTAACACCAATAACTGTTAACCAAGGGGTATTGGTTTCTAGTCCCGGTCAGGTCAAGTGCAAGGTCAACAAGCAAGGGGAACTGGGTTCAAATCTCAGTAAAGAGTCAGTGTTTTGATTCACTATCATTGTGGTTTAGTGCGACCGGTTCTCAAGCCGAGTGGTTAAAGCAGCTGTCTTCCAATCGGTCAGGTCCATCGGTAACTTGGAAATCTCCAGTCACAGTTTACCGTGAACGGTTCGGAATTAAATGTCATTGGGGTCTGAAATCTGATTCTCGGTAGACCAAGGATAGCTGAGTAGTTGAAGCAGCTACCTCCCAATCAAAGGGTACAGGGTTCAAATCCCAGTCAGGACCATCAATAACTATGAAAACTCCAGCCGGACGGGTTAGTATTTTATATCATAGATTACCAAGACAGGTTCGCAATTAAGTATGTCATTGGAGCCCGAAATTTGGCAGTAAGAAGTCCAGGGGTAGCTGAGTGGTTAAAGCAGCTATCAACAAATCAAAAGGGGTTTGGGTTCAAATCCCACCCATGTCCGTCGGTATCTATGAAATCTCCAGCGGCAAGAGTAAATGTTTTATATCATAGTTTACTGAGACAGGTTCGCAAATAAATACGTCATTGGGGTCCGAAATCCATTCCTAACACATCCAAGCAGCTAGCTCCCAATCAGAGTCCAAGGTTCAAGTTCGCTCGTAACTATGAAACATCCAGTAGCAAGAGTAAATCTTTTATATCATAGGTTACTGAGACAGGTGCTCAATTAAATATGTCATCGGGGCCCGAAATCTTCATCTAAGAAGACTAAGGATAGCTGAGTGGTTACAGTAGCTAGCTCATAATCATAGAGTGCAAGGATCAAATCCCTGCCAGGTTCACTGGTAACTATGAAAACTCCAGCAGCAAGTGTAAATGTTTTATATTATAGCTCACTGAGACAGGTTCGCGATTAAATATGTCATTGGGGCCCGAAAACGTAATTAAAGAAGACCAGGGATAGCTCAATGGTTAAAGCTGCAAGCTCCCAATCAAAGGGCATTGGGTTCAAGTCCCAGGCAAATTGATTGGTAACTATGAAAGCTATTGTTTTGTATCATAGATTACTGAGACAGGTTATCAATTGAATATGTCATCGGGGCCCGAAATCTTCACCTAAGAAAACTAAGGATAGCAGAGTGGTTACAGTAGCTAGCTCACAATCATAGAGTGCAAGGATCAAATCCCTGCCAGGTTCACTGGTAACTATGAAAACTCCAGCAGCAAGTGTAAATGTTTTATATTATAGCTCACTGAGACAGGTTCGCGATTAAATATGTCATTGGGGCCCGAAAACTTATTTAAAGAAGACCAGGGATAGCTCAATGGTTAAAGCTCCTAGCTCCCAATCAAAGGGCACTGGGTTCAAATCCCAGGCAAGTTGATTGGTAACTAGGAAAATCTATTGTTTTGTATCATAGTTAACTGAGACAGGTTCGCAATTAAATATGTCATTGGGGCCCGAAATTTAGCAGTAAGAAGTCCAGGGGTAGCTGAGTGGTTAAAGCAGCTATCTACAAATCAAAAGGGGTCTGGGTTCAAGTCCCACCCATGTCCGTCGGTAACTATGAAATCTCCAGCGGCAAGAGTAAATGTTTTATATCATAGTTTACTGAGACAGGTTCGCAAATAAATACGTCATTGGGGTCCGAAATCCCTTCCTAACACATCCAAGCAGCTAGCTCCCAATCAGAGTCCAAGGTTCAAGTTCGCTTGTAACTATGAAACATCCAGTAGCAAGAGTAAATCTTTTATATCATAGGTTACTGAGACAGGTGCTCACTTAAATATGTCATTGGGGCCCGAAATCCTCATCTAAGAAAACTAAGGATAGCAGAGTGGTTACAGTAGCTAGCTCACAATCATAGAGTGCAAGGATCAAATCCCTGCCAGGTTCACTGGTAACTATGAAAACTCCAGCAGCAAGTGTAAATGTTTTATATTATAGCTCACTGAGACAGGTTCGCGATTAAATATGTCATTGGGGCCCGAAAACTTATGTGAAGAAGAACAGGGATAGCTAAATGGTTAAAGCTGCTAGCTCCCAATCAAAGGGCACTGGGTTCAAATCCCAGGCAAATTGATTGTTAACTAGGAAAATCTATTGTTTTGTATCATAGTTAACTGAGACAGGTTCGCAATTAAATATGTCATTGGGGCCCGAAATCTGTCCATAAGAAGACCAAGAATAGCTGAATGGTTAAACAGCTAGCTCCCAATCAAAGGGTCCTGGGTTCAATCCCAGTCAGGTCGATCGGCTTGCCAAGCCAAAGTATGCTGGAGTGGGGACGCCGGACAAGGTGGGGGTGTATCACCTCCCCCACACAAAGTAAAGCTAAGTGGTAGCTGGTTAATTAACTTATAGTTAAAAAGGTAAGTATGGGTAATAATAATAAAAGTCTAAGGGTAACCCCGGGGGTTAGCTCCTCCTGTGTGCTGAGGCTAAAGTTGGTAAGTGTACCATCGGTAATTCCTGGCTGGGATGGGGGGGAATAGGAACATGAATAATTAATCAGTGTGAGTGTTGACCAATTAGCTCTCCTTGGTTAATTAGTCAATTGGTTAATAAATAAATACAACAATAATTGAAAAGAGAAAACATTCTAATTGGATGATAAAAAATATAATGATTAATAATTGGATGATGAAAAAAAAGATAAACCATAACTAAAATATGTATTTCCTCATAATTTTAATAAATGATATGCAATTAACTGCACAGTCGTCTTTCTTTTCTTCTTATTATTATTATCCATCCCATCTTTTTTTTAATTTTTTCATCATCCAATTAGAATTTTTTCTCTTTTCAATTATTTAATTTTTTTGTACTTCTTGGTACTTTTTTTTTTATTAACTAATTGAGTAATTGTTGATCAGACCGAGGAGAGCTGATTGGTCAACACTCACACTGATTAATTATTCATGTTCCTATTCCCACTCATCCCAGCCAGGAATTACCGATGGTACACTTACCAACTTCAGCCTCAGCACACAGGAGAAGCTAACCCCCGAGGTTACCCTTAGACTTTTGGACTATTTGTTATTATTATTACCCATACTTACCTTTTTAACTATAAGTTAATTAACCAGCTACCACTTAGCTTTACTTTGTGTGGGGGAGGTGACACACATACTTTGGCTTGGCAAGCCGATTGACCTGACTGGGATTGAACTCAGAACCCTTTGATTGGGAACTAGCTGTTTAACCATTCAGCTATCCTTGGTCTTCTTAAGACAAGATTTCGGGCCCCAATGACATATTTATTTGTGAACCTGTCTCAGTAAACTATGATATAAAACATTTACTCCGGCTGCTGGAACTTTCATAGTTACCAGTGAACTTGGCAGGGATTTGAACCTTGCACTCTTTGATTGGGAGCTAGCTGCTTTAACCATTTAGCTATCCTTGGACTTCACAAGACAAGATTTCGGGCCCCAATGACATATTTATTTGCGAACCTGTCTCAGTAAACTATGATATAAAACATTTGCTCTTACTGCTAGAGCTTTCATAGTTACCAAAGGACCTGAACCCAGACCCCCACATTGTCCGTGGTCCCCACTCCTGCATACTTTGGCTTGGCAAGCCGATCGACCTGACTGGGATTGAACTCAGAACCCTTTGATTGGGAACTAGCTGTTTAACCATTCAGCTATCCTTGGTCTTCTTAAGATTTCGGGCCCCAATGACATATTTAATTGTGAACCTGTCTCAGTAAACTATGATACAAAACATTTACTCCAACTTTCAAAGATACCAGCGAACCTGGCAGGGATTTGAACCTTGCACTCTTTGATTGGGAGCTAGCTGCTTTAACCATTTAGCTATCCTTGGACTTCTTAAGACAAGATTTCGGGCCCCAATGACATATTTATTTGCGAACCTGTCTCAGTAAACTATGATATAAAACATTTGCTCTTACCACTAGAGCTTTCATAGTTACCAAAGGACCTGGGTGGGATTTGAACCCAGACCCCCACATTGTCCGGCGTCCCCACTCCTGCACACTTTGGCTTGGCAAGCCGATCGACCTGACTGGGATTGAACTCAGAACCCTTTGATTGGGAACTAGCTGTTTAACCATTCAGATATTCTTGGTCTTCTTAAGATTTCGGGCCCCAATGACATATTTATTTGCGAACCTGTCTCAGTAAACTATGATACAAAACATTTACTCTAACTTTCAAAGCAACCAGCGAACCTGGCAGGGATTTGAACCTTGCACTCTTTGATTGGGAGATAGCTGCTTTAACCATTCAGCTATCCTTGGACGTCTCAGTGAAAGATTTCGGGCCCCAATGACATATTTAATCGCGAACCTGTCTCAGTGAGCTATGATATAAAACATTTGCCCTTGTCACTAGAGCTTTCATTGATACGGATGGACCTGACTGGGATTTGAACCCTCTATTTCTGGATTTGGAAATAGCTGCTGTAACCACTCAGCTATCCATGGCCTTCTTAGAGGAAGATTTCGGGCCCTACTGACATATTTAATTGATCAATTGTCTCACTACTGAAAAAGAAACACTGAGTCCTTACTTAGATTTGAACCCAGATCCCCTTGGTTGGTGGTCCAACAGTGATATATATATATATATATATATATATATATATATATATATATATATATATATATGTATATATACATACATACATACATATATATATATGTGTATATATACATACATACATACATACATATATATATATATATATATATATATATATATATATATATATATATATATATATATATATATATATATATATATATATACATACATCCATCCATCCATCTATCCATCCATTTTCTACCGCTTATTCTCTTTTGGGGTCGCGGGGGGCGCATATATATATATATATATATATATATATATATATATATATATATATAAAAGGATTTGTAAATCATTGTCTTCTGTTTTTATTTATGATCTAATCAACGTGCCAACTTTACTGGTTTCGGGGTTTTTACTTACAAAGCTGTTGTATTTTACCTTTTTTTTATTGTATGTTCAACATCTTTTTTTTTTTACCCTTTTTGTTTTTCTACAATATTACAGCGTTCTTACTGTAGCTTTTGCATTTTTTTTTTTGTTTCTCGAAGGACAAGGCCTATAGGAAATCACTATCAGTTAATCCGTGTACACTCCAGTAGGGAACAAAAGCAGCTCCTCTTCTTACAATAACAAAGTTGCTACAGCTTGGTTATAATACAGGTTATGGAACGTAATCTTTGAAATATTGTTGGGTTTTTTTCGATGCATTTTCAAATGTATTCAGAGGCAGAATCCATTGCTCCTAGTAGCTGCATTGCTCGCCACCAAGAGCGAGCCGATTATTACAAGTTAGAATGCAAAAAAACAAAACAAAACAACACACTTGTCTTCTTGTTTCTCATAATGGTTGTGAATGGTAGCCAAATTTCAAAAAAAGTGCAGTTACCTTTTAAGGGTAAAATGTTCAATATGCTCCATGTATTCCGCCCCCCCCTCCATTGTTCTCTTCCTGTCGCTGCTGGTCACCGTTCGAGCTGACTCACACACAGATGTGGTTCCTATTCACATTTGAATTGACAGGGGAACAATTTCCGGTACCTACTGTTTCTCATTTGCAAATACCTTACTGTATTTGGGGGGTCGGAACCAGGTAATATTCAGTTGCTCCCTATAAAAGGTACTTAATTTGGTACCCATTCCTTCTTGCACATGTTTGTTTACATCGGCAAAACAAGCGCAATGATGTCACCGACTATACTACCGTATTTTGCGGACAATAAGGCGCACTAAATTTTTTTTACATGCACTTGTTGATGACAAGAGCACAGCTCCCTCTCCCCATTTCACAAAGGCACTATAGAAAGACTACTGACCAACTGCATCTCTGTCTGGACTGGAGCCTGCAGCGCCTCAGACTGGAAATCTCTGCAGAGAGTGGTGAGGACGGCAGAAAAGATCATCAGGACACCTCTTCCTCCTATCCGGGAAATCGCAAAAAGCCACTGCCTGACCAGGGCTCAGAAAATCTACAGAGACTCCTCCTACCTGTTTTCACTTCTGGACTCTAGAAGGAGGTTCCGCATCCTCCGTAGCAGAACCCATATATATATATATATATATATATATATATATGTATATATATTAGGGCTGGGCAACGATTCAACATTTTAATCGAAGTTAATCGCACTATGTCTCCGATTAATCGCGATTAACTGCATTGTATACGCAAAGCCCAATAATGAATTCAAAAGTAGTGTGTAGTGCACCTTTATTGGAATATTCCCCCACATGAACAAAAGCACCAAAACATTTGTTGTGCAAACACAATTTAAATCAGTCCTTGTTAAACAGTAGTAGTTAAATAGCATATTTTATGAAAATCAACTAAAAAAAATGTAAATACAAACATTTAAGCTTATTGCCACTGCCAGGGTATTTAAGTTATCCTGTTTGTTATGGAAAATAAATATAATCTACATACAAATCTCTGAGCTACAATCATAACATCTGAACAGGCAATTTCTGAGGTAACAGCAGAAACATTTTTTTTTTGTCAGGGATCTTATGTTTAAAAAACCTATATTATAGGTAGTGGGCTGTTTTAGGGAATTTTTGATCAAATTATCCGTAGTAGCAATATTAATAATGTTGTGTTTATTCTGCGTAGTGCACTTAAAATAATTATGACCATATCTAGGAATTGATATGATGGGAATTTTCCGATTGTTTGCTTGGTGCTTTGATAAACTGAACGCATCATATACATGGTACTATATTGTGATGTTATGAGCCAGGGAATAAAAGAACTACCCTACCCAGCATGCAACAGGAGTGACGAGCATGACGGCATCTTGTATGTTGTGATATGCACGCTCTGAAAGTAAACATTAAGAACTCAGCCAACACTCCTGGTCTGCATTATTCATAAATAAACAGACAACACATATACTCCGCTGCTTCACAGGCCGCTGGATGTAGCCGGCAAAGTATTCCCATGCTAGCTAGCCGGTCTAGCAAGCACGCCTCATTCAGTCCAAAACGGCCCGATCTATCCACATCCAGAATTGTCTGGCGGTCGTAAGTGATCCCGGAGTGACCACGCTGTAAGCCAGCCATGAAAATTGCAGAATTGTCCGGTATTTTTGCCAAATTTTCCATCTTTACCAAGAGCCCCTTGACGCCGAAGTATATCCGGGAGATGCCATCTTGTTAAGAAAAGGCGTTAACAAAATAAAAGCATGTAAACAACATACGCAAATGTGCGTTAAAATAATTGTCGGCGTTAATAGATTGAGTTAACGCGTAATTAACACATTAATTTGCCCACCCCTAATATATATATATATATATATATGTATTTATTTATTTCTAGGCGCAGTCAAGGCGTTAGGGGTTTCCGGTTTGGTGACCACAGGATTAGGTCTCTGCTTTTTGCAGATGATGTGGTCCTGATGGCTTCATCTGACCGGGATCTTCAGCTCTTACTGGATCGGTTTGCAGCCGAGTGTGAAGCGACCGGAATGAGAATCAGCACCTCCAAGTCCGAGTCCATGGTTCTCGCCAGGAAAAGGGTGGAATGCCATCTCCGGGTTGGGGAGGAGACCCTGCCCCAAGTGGAGGAGTTCAAGTACTCGTGAACAAGAGTGGGGGAAGAGTGGATCGTGAGATCGACAGGCGGATCGGTGCGGCGTCTTCAGTAATGCGGACGTTGTACCGATCCGTTGTGGTGAAGAAGGAGCTGAGCCGGAAGGCAAAGCTCTCAATTTACCGGTCGATCTACGTTCCCATCCTCACCTATGGTCATGAGCTTTGGGTCATGACCGAAAGGATAAGATCACGGGTACAAGCGGCCGAAATGAGTTTCCAGGTCTCTCCCTTAGAGATAGGGTGAGAAGCTCTGCCATCCCGGAGGAACTCAAAGTAAAGCCGCTGCTCCTTCACATGGAGAGGAGCCAGATGAGGTGGTTCGGGCATCTGGTCAGGATGCCACCCGAACGCCTCCCTAGGGAGGTGTTTAGGGCACGTCCAACCGGTAGGAGGCCACGGTGAAGACCCAGGACACGTTGGGAAGACTATGTCTCCCGGCTGGCCTGGGAACGCCTCGGGATCCCCCGGGAAGAGCTAGACGAAGTGGCTGGGGAAAGGGAAGTCTGGGTTTCCCTGCTTAGGTTGTTGCCCCCGTGACCCGACCTCGGATAAGCGGAAGAAGATGGAAGATATGTATTTATGGTCTAAAGTCTAAGTCTCTTTATTAGTTCAAATAAAATACTTACAAAGCTCCACTCAGTGTCTTTCTGATGTCTTTTGACGATTCTTTTTTTTTTTAATCATACAGTGGTCAACTTCTGTTTGCACTCTGGTGCGTCCTAGACTATTACAGCAGCTTTTTTTTTTTTCATTTCTCGAAAACAGAAAAGGACAAGGCATATAGGAAATCAATATCGGGTAATCCTGGTACAGCGGAGTGGGGAACAAAAGCAGCTCCTCTTTGATGAGTAACCTCCAATCAGACTGTACTTTAACGCAGGATACAAAGATGAATAGCTCAGTGAAAGGGCCTCGACTGAACAAATAGATCATTTTAAGGCCAGTGACATCCTATAAAACAAGAGAGGCCGGGCAGGACGGCGTGGAGATGATTAGATGCTGACACCTAGTGGATTATGGAATGCCCGGCAAAAGAGAGTTGAGCAGATCAATGTGATTGTTGAAGCGTGGCCAACAGGATGATTAATTACAGACCCTCACAGGCTTATATAATGACTGTGATAAGGCCGGTGTAATCTCCCGTCCATCAGAAAGGAACCGGGCGATTCATCTTTACCACGGTGTTAATTGTTAATGCGGTTGTTTATAGTCCACGCTTCGGTGCTTGGTTAAGAAATGGAATCAAGTGTGCTGTTAAAATATGCCAACAGTTCCCAGAGCGAGTCCACCTGCAGGCTGAAATGTCCACAGAAATACCGTCATGGAGAATTTTACGACTCGGTCGTCCGAGTTCCTTAATTGGAATTCATGATCGTCTCCTCTGCATAAAAAAAAACAAAAAAAACATCCCAAGACACCACCAGAGACCACAGTAAACTGGTAGTAAGTCATTTTTACGACAACAGTTGCCCCAACCTGTGAGGTGGAACTGTTTTACCACAGAGTTTCCTCGGTGTTTCGGAAGTATGTTGTGCATCAAACCGAAGTAATCAGCCCATTAGCTGATACAGTATTGAATCCAGATAAACAAATATGCAGCATTCTGCAGTAATTAGCCGTATAGTTGTGTGCCAGGACACACATATCCCGACTGCTTGGCTTCCGGCGTATTCTGAAATTCTAATTGATTTCAGGTCAGAACATTAAAAAGGAGAAAGGAGAAAAAAAAGGCTTGTTTTACAAGAAAAAACATTATTTGCATACAAATCAGTACTTGTGGGATTTTGAAGGCTATTTTGGTGATTGCCGCGGCCCAAAAATGCCTGAGTTTGTCAGGTTTGTCACTGACAGGTTATTTTTTTATTTTTTTTAAATGTATTTAATTATTATTATTTTATTTTTTTAATTGTTATGTTTTATTTCGTTATTATTTACATTTATTTTTTATTTTTAATCAAATCATGTAGGATTTTGAGGGCATTCTTGGTTATTGTCGCGGCCCAAAAAATGCCTGAATTTGTCAGGCTTGTCACTGACAGGTTATTTTTTTATTTTTTTTAAATGTATTTAATTATTATTATTGTTATTTTTTTTTCGTTATTATTTAAAAAAAAATATATATTTTTTTTTTATCAAATCCTGTAGGATTTTGAGGGCTTTTTTGGTTATTGTTGCGGCCGAAAAATGCCTGAATTTGTCAGGCTTGTTACTGACAGTTTTTAAAAAAATGTATTATATTTAATTTGTATCTATTTTTTTTAGATGTAATTTTTTTTATTTTATTTCATTATTATTAAAAAAATTTTTTTTTTTTTTAAATCAAATCCAGTAGGATTTTGAGGGCATTCTTGGTTATTGTCGCGGCCCCAAAAATGCTTGAATTTGTCAGGCTTGTCACTGACAGGTTATTTTTTTATTTTTTTAAAATGTATTTAATTATTATTATTTAATTTTTTTTTTTTTTTCGTTATTATTTAAAAAAAAAAAATCTTTTTTTTTTTTATCAAATCCTGTAGGATTTTGAGGGCTTTTTTGGTTATTGTTGCGGCCAAAAAATGCCTGAATTTGTCAGGCTTGTTACTGACAATTTTTTAAAAATGCATTATATTTAATTTGTATTTATTTTTTTTAGATTTAATTTTTTTTATTTTATTTCATTATTATTTGAATTTATTTTTATTTTTTTTTATCAAATCCTGTAGGATTTTGAGGGCATTCTTGGTTATTGTCGCGGCCCAAAAAATGCCTGAATTTGTCAGGCTTGTCACTGACAGGTTATTATTATTTTTTTAATTGTATTTAATTATTATTATTTAATTATTATTATTATTTTGTTATTATTTTAAAAAAAAAAACTTTTTTTTTTTTAATCAAATCCTGTAGGATTTTGATGGCTTTTTTGGTTATTGTTGCGGCCGAAAAATGCCTGAATTTGTCAGGCTTGTTACTGACAGTTTTTTTTAAAATGTATTATATTTAATTTGTATTTTTTTTTTTTTAGATGTAATTTTTTTTTTTTTTCATTATTATTTAAATGTACTTTTATTTTTTTTTATCAAACCCTGTAGGATTTTGAGGGCATTCTTTGTTGTTGTCGCGGCCCAAAAAATGCCTGAATTTGTCAGGCTTGTCACTGACAGGTTATTTTTTTATTTTTTTAAAATGTATTTAATTATCATTATTTAATTATTATTATTTTTTTGTTATCATTTTTAAAAAAAAAATCTTTTTTTTTTTTAATCAAATCCTGTAGGATTTTGAGGGCTTTTTTGGTTATTGTTGCGGCCGAAAAATGCCTGAATTTGTCAGACTTGTTACTGACAGTTTTTTAAAAAATGTAAAAATGTATTATATTTAATTTGTATTTATGTTTTTTAGATGTAATTTTTTTTATTTTATTTCATTATTATTTAAATTAAAAAAATTTTTTTTTTATCAAATCCTGTAGGATTTTGAGGGCTTTTTTGATTATTGTTGCGGCCGAAAAATGCCTGAATTTGTCAGGCTTGTTACTGACAGTTTTTTAAAAAAAATAAAAATTTATTATATTTAATTTGTATTTTTTTTTCTTAGATGTCTTTTTTTTAAATTTTATTTCATTATTATTTAAATTTATTTTAATTTTTTTTAACAAATCCTGTAGGATTTTGCGGGCTTTTTTGGTTATTGTTGCGCATATTACTGCTTATCAAATCAACATAAAAAAAAAATCACAAAATGCACTTACAATTATTGCACCAACCCCAAAAAACCTTCCTCAGTAACAGTTTGGTTATGTTTGGGTTTTACCTCTGTATTTGTGTTTATTTCCTTTTTCGGTGATTGTTGCGGCCCGAAAATGCCTGAATTTGTCAGACTTGTGACTGACAGTTTTTTTAAAAAATGTTTACATTTTTTGTATTTTATTTACCTTTTTTTTTTTTTTTTATTAAATAATTTTTTTTTAAATCTTTTTTTTTTTTTTTTTTATCAAATCAACATTAAAAAAACACAAACTACACTCATAATTAGTGCACCAACCCAAAAAAAACCTTGGTTTATGTTTGGTTATGTTTGGGTTTTACCTCTGTATTTGTGTTTATTTCCTTTTTTGGTGATTGTCGCGGCCCAAAAATGCCTGAATTTGTCAGACTTGTCCCTGACAGTTTTTTAAAAAAAATGTTGAAATGTTTTTAATTTAATTTTTAATTTAATATTTTTATTTTATTTTTTTTTTAATATAATTTTTCTTATCAAATCAACATGAAAAAAATCACAAAATGCATTTACAATTATTGCACCAACCCCAAAAAACCTCCCTCAGTAACAGTTTGGTTATGTTTGGGTTTTACCTCTGTATTTGTGTTTATTTCCTTTTTTGGTGATTGTCGCGGCCCAAAAATGCCTGAATTTGTCAGGCTTGTCACTGAAAGTTTTTTAAAAAATGTTTTAATTTTTTGTATTTTATTTACGTTTTTTTATTTATTTATTTATTTTTTTTTAATCAAATCAATATAAAAAAAAAAAACTACACTCATAATTAGTGCACCAACCCAAAAGAAATCTTGGTTTATGTTTGGTTATGTTTGGGTTTTACCCCTGTATTTGTGTTTATTTCCTTTTTCGGTGATTGTTGCGGCCCGAAAATGCCTGAATTTGTCAGACTTGTTACTGACAGTTTTTTAAAAAAATGTTTAAATTTTTTGTATTTTATTTACCTTTTTTTTTTTTTTTTTTTATTAAATCATTTTTTTTAATCCTTTTTTTTTTTTTTTTTAATCAAATCAACATAAAAAAAACACAAACTACACTCATAATTAGTGCACCAACCCAAAAGAAACCTTGGTTTATGTTTGGGTTTTACCTCTGTATTCGTGTTTATTTCCTTTTTCGGTGATTGTTGCGGCCCAAAAATGCCTGAATCTGTCAGACTTGTTACTGACAGTTTTTGAAAAAAAATGTTTTAATTTTTTTTATTTAATTTTTTATTTAATTTTTTTATTTTATTTTTTGTAATATTTTTTTTCTTATCAAATCAACATAAAAAAAAATCACAAAATGCACTTACAATTATTGCACCAACCCCAAAAAACCTCCCTCTGTAACAGTTTGGTTATGTTTGGGTTTTACCTCTGTATTTGGGTTTATTTCCTTTTTTGGTGATTGTCGCGGCCCAAAAATGCCTGAATTTGTCAGACTTGTTACTGACAGTTTAAAAAAAAATTTTTTTAATTTTTTTTATTTAATTTTTAATTTAATTTTTTATTTTAGTATTTTATTTTTCTTATCAAATCAACATAAAAAAAAATCACAAAATGCACTTAAAATTATTGCACCAACCCCAAAAAAACCTCCCTCAGTAACAGTTTGGTTATGTTTGGGTTTTACCTCTGTATTTGTGTTTATTTCCTTTTTCGGTGATTGTCGCGGTCCGAAAATGCCTGAATTTGTCAAGCTTGTCACTGACAGTTTTTTTTTTAAAATGTTAAAAATTTTTGGATTTTATTTATCTTTTTTTTTTTTTTTTTTATTAAATCATTTTTTTTAATCCTTTTTTTTTTTTTTTTAATCAAATCAACATAAAAAAAACACAAACTACACTCATAATTAGTGCACCAACCCCCAAAAAACCTTGGTTATGTTTGGGTTTTACCTCTGTATTTGTGTTTATTTCCTTTTTCGGTGATTGTCGCGGCCCGAAAATGCCTGAATTTGTCAGGCTTGTTACTGACAGTTTTAAAAAAAAAAATGTTTTAATTTTTTTTATTTAATTTTAAATGTATTTTTTTTATTTTATTTTTTTTAAATATTTTTTTTCTTATCAAATCAACATAAAAAAAAAATCACAAAATGCACTAATTATTGCACCAACCCCAAAAAAACCTCCCTCTGTAACAGTTTGGGTTTTACCTCTGTATTTGTGTTTATTTCCTGTCAGTGTTCTGGGCATGATGTTAAAGTACATCAAACTTAAGTATGCTTAAAGTCCGTTTCTATAGTTATTAGCTATTGTGCTTAAGCTTTACTTTTTTTTAACCAGTATTGAATCCAGATAAACAAACATGCATCATTCTGCAGTAATTAGCCGTATAGTTGTGTGCTAGGACACACACATCCCGACTTCTTGGCTTCTGGCGTATTCTGAAATTCTAATTGATTTCAGGTCAGAACATTAAAAAGGAGAAAGGAGAAACAAGTCTTATCTTACAAGAAAAAACCTTATTTGCATATAAATCAGTCCCTGTAGGATTTTGTGGGCTTTTTTGGTGATTGCCGCGGCCCCAAAATGCCTGAATTTGTCAGGCTTGTCACTGACAGTCTTTTTTTTAAATTAAAAAAACAAAAACAAAAGACTTTATCCGAAGTGCACATTTCAGCAATGCTCAGACAAATTTGCTCGGCAGAAATCACGCCAATTGGACGGGGAAGTTGAGGGCATCGGACCAGGTCGCGAGGCCGTGCATGGATCACCGGGATCGGTTGACACGGTGTGAATTGAGTTTGAGTTTGAGTTTATTTGGAACATGCATGCATACAACATGATACATCACGACTTCCAGTTTCTCTTTTCAACATGTTTGAAAAGGAAAAGGAGTAGGAAGAAGCAGAGCTTATTTAATCCTACACCTTATCTTTTACATAACAGTTGCTAAAACTTTTGTTCACTTCTTGTTCTCAATGTCTTCACAATATTCTCCATAAGTATCACAATAAAATTAAAGCTGCAAGCAGCGTTGGCCGGGCCCGCCTTTGGCTGCTGCCGCCGTGACCCAAGCCCTGATCTTAGTCAGACCTACATAGAAGTTTTTGTTTCATGTCTCTACGACATTCCTAACAGAAGTTACAGGCAGTTTTGTCTGTGTTTTTTCCTAGGGGGCGCTAGAGCACAATTTAGATTTTTAGGGTTTGGTTTTTTATTAGATGGCAATTTTCGCCAGTCCTGATGTGTGAGTAAAATTTGGTGAGTTGTGAAGCATGTTAAGGGGGTCAAATTACAGCTCGGCGTTTCTGGATGTTGTTGATAAATGGCTTTCGCTTTGTATAATAGAGCTTTAACTTGCATTTTGAAGCCTTTTAAGGGGGTCAAATTACAGCTCAAAGAGGCAAAAATGAAATTTTTTAGGAAACTTTGCGCAGGGGTTCTTTGAAGGCGCGCAAAATCAAAACTGGAGCAGTAATCAAAACTCTGTGAATAACGATGAATCAAAAGGGTTCAATCCCTCTCCTGCGCGAGTTTGAAGCCGACACGACAAACGCGCTCAGAGAAGATAATGTTTGGAAAATGGTGACGGGTGTTTACAAAACTTTTATTTTGAATGGGTAATTTTTAACTTCCTGTTGATTTTTGCTGCAGGATGTCAGTTATTAAAATGTAGTTCCAAGTGAGACCTACATAGAGTTTTTTGTTTCATGTCTCTCCGACATTTCTACTTGAAGTTACAAGCAGTTTTGTCTGTTTTCTCTTCCTAGGAGCAGTTTTTTCTGTGTTTTATTAAAAAAATTGCGCTAGAGTGCATTTTTGAGGTTTTTTTTTGTTTTGTTTTTTTATTAAAACACAATTTTTGTCAGTCCTGATGTGTGTGCCAAGTTTGGTGAGTTTTGAAGCATTTTAAGGGGGTCAAATTACAGCTCAAAGAAGCAAAAATTGCATTTTTTGCGAAAATTTTGCTTTGAATGGGTTTTTGCAAAATTTGAGTTGATTTTTGCCCTAGAAAGTAAAATTATGAAATCTAGGTCTAATTTAGGCCTACATAGAGGTTTTTGTTTCATGTCTCTACGACATTGCTAACGGAAGTTACAAGCAGTCTGTTTTTTGTTTCTTCCTAGGGGGCGCTGACGCTCAATTTTAAATTTTGGGGTTTGGTTGCTTAATAAGTTGGGTCGGTTTGCCAGACCGACGTGTGTGTCAAATTTGGTGAGTTTTGAAGCATGTTAAGGGGGTCAAATTACAGTTTCAATAGGGTCCCTTGGCGGACCCTATCCATCCATCCATTTTTCTACCGCTTATTCCCTTTTGGGGTCGCGGGGGGCGCTGGCGCCTATCTCAGCTACAATCGGGCGGAAGGCGGGGTACACCCTGGACAAGTCGCCACCTCATCAGACCCTAAATAAATAAATACATAATTGGTGAAGTAAGTTATATTCCATACGATGAGACAAGTGAGGTTATTTTGAGAACGAAAGAATGGATGGATGAATAAATTCAGAATGTTTATCATGATTCTTCTTCTTTGTACTTTGTGAACACTTTAAGTCCTGATGTGTGTGCCAAGTTTGGTGAGTTTTGAAGCGTTTTAAGGCGGTCAAATTACAGCTCAAAGAGGCAAAAATTGCATTTTTTGCGAAAATTTTGCTTTTAATGGGTTTTTGCAAAATTTGAGTTGATTTTTGCCCTAGAAAGTAAAACTATGAAATTTAGGTCTAATTTAGCCCTACATAGATGTTTTTGTTTCATGTCTCTACGACATTGCTAACGGAAGTTACAAGCAGTCTGTTTTTTGTTTCATGTCTCTACGACATTCCTAACAGAAGTTACAAGCAGTTTTGTCTGTGTTTTTTCCTAGGGGGCGCTAGAGCAAAATTTAGATTTTTAGGGTTTGGTTTTTTATTAGATGGCAATTTTCGCCAGTCCTGATGTGTGTGTAAAATTTGGTGAGTTTTGAAGCATGTTAAGGGGGTCAAATTACAGCTCGGCGTTTCTGGATGTTGTTGATAAATGGCTTTCGCTTTGTATAATAGAGCTTTAACTTGCACTTTGAAGCATTTTAAGGGGGTCAAATTACAGCTCAAAGAGGCAAAAATGACATTTTTTAGGAAACTTTGCGCAGGGGTTCTTTGAAGGCGCGCAAAATCAAAACTGGAGCAGTAATCAAAACTCTGTGAATAACGATGAATCAAAAGGGTTCAATCCCTCTCCTGCGCGAGTTTGAAGCTGACACGACAAACGCGCTCAGAGAAGATAATGTTTGGAAAATGGTGACGGGTGTTTACAAAACTTTTATTTTGAATGGGTAATTTTTAACTTCCTGTTGATTTTTGCTGCAGGATGTCAATTATTAAAATGTAGTTCCAAGTGAGACCTACATAGAGTTTTTTGTTTCATGTCTCTCCGACATTTCTATTTGAAGTTACAAGCAGTTTTGTCTGTTTTCTCTTCCTAGGAGCAGTTTTTTCTGTGTTTTATAAAAAAAAATTGCGCTAGAGCGCATTTTTGAGGTTTTTTTTTTTTTTTTTTTTCATTAAATCACAATTTTTGTCAGTCCTGATGTGTGTGCCAAGTTTGGTGAGTTTTGAAGCATTTTAAGGGGGTCAAATTACAGCTCAAAGAGGCAAAAAATGCATTTTTTGCGAAAATTTTGCTTTGAATGGGTTTTTGCAAAATTTGAGTTGATTTTTGCCCTAGGAAGATAAATTATGAAATCTAGGTCTAATTTAGCCCTACATAGAGGTTTTTGTTTCATGTCTCTACGACATTGCTAACGGAAGTTACAAGCAGTCTGTTTTTTGTTTCTTCCTAGGGGGCGCTAGCGCGCAATTTAAATTTTTGGGGTTTGGTCGCTTAATAAGTTGGGTCGGTTTGCCAGACCGACGTGTGTGTCAAATTTGGTGAGTTTTGAAGCCTGTTAAGGGGGTCAAATTACAGTTTCAATAGGGTCCTTTGGCGGACCCTATCCATCCATCCATTTTCCTACCGCTTATTCCCTTTTGGGGTTGCGGGGGGCGCTGGCGCCTACCTCAGCTACAATCGGGCGGAAGGCGGTGTACACCCTGGAGAAGTCGCCACCTCATCGGACCCTAAATAAATAAATACATAATTGGTGAAGTAAGTTATATTCCATACGATGAGATAAGTGAGGTTATTTTGAGAACGAAAGAATGGATGGATGAATAAATTCAGAATGTTTATCATGATTCTTCTTCTTTGGACTTTGTGAACACTTTAAGTCCTGATGTGTGTGCCAAGTTGGGTGAGTTTTGAAGCATTTTAAGGCGGTCAAATTACAGCTCAAAGAGGCAAAAAATGCATTTTTTGCGAAAATTTTGCTTTGAATGGGTTTTTGCAAAATTTGAGTTGATTTTTGCCCTAGGAAGTAAAATTATGAAATCTAGGTCTAATTTAGCCCTACATAGAGGTTTTTGTTTCATGTCTCTACGACATTGCTAACGGAAGTTACAAGCAGTCTGTTTTTTGTTTCTTCCTAGGGGGCGCTAGTGCGCAATTTTAATTTTTGGGGTTTGGTTGCTTAATAAGTTGGGTCGGTTTGCCAGACCGACGTGTGTGTCAAATTTGGTGAGTTTTGAAGCATGTTAAGGGGGTCAAATTACAGTTTCAATAGGGTCCTTTGGCGGACCCTATCCATCCATCCATTTTCCTACCACTTATTCCCTCTTGTGGTCGCGGGGGGCGCTGGCGCCTATCTCAGCTACAATCGGGCAGAAGGCGGCGTACACCCTGGACAAGTCGCCACCTCATCGGACCCTAAATAAATAAATACATAATTGGTGAAGTAAGTTATATTCCATACGATGAGATAAGTGAGGTTATTTTGAGAATGAAAGAATGGATGGATGAATAAATTCAGAATGTTTATCATGATTCTTCTTCTTTGTACTTTGTGAACACTTTAAGTCCTGATGTGTGTGCCAAGTTTGGTGAGTTTTGAAGCATTTTAAGGGGGTCAAATTACAGCTCAAAGAGGCAAAAATGGCATTTTTTGCGAAAATTTTGCTTTGAATGGGTTTTTGCAAAATTTTAGTTGATTTTTGCCCTAGAAAGTAAAATTATGAAATCTAGGTCTAATTTAGCCCTACATAGAGGTTTTTGTTTCATGTCTCTACGACATTGTAATCGGAAGTTACAAGCAGTCTGTTTTTTGTTTCTTCCAAGGGGGCGCTAGCGCGCAATTTTAGTTTTTGGGGTTTGGTTGCTTAATAAGTTGGGTCGGTTTGCCAGACCGACGTGTGTGTCAAATTTGGTGAGTTTTGAAGCATGTTAAGGTGGTCAAATTAGTTTCAATAGGGTCCTTTGGCGGACCCTATCCATCCATCCATTTTTCTACCGCTTATTCCCTTTTAGGGTGGCGGGGGGCGTTGGTGCCTATCTCAGCTACAATCGGGCGGAAGGCGGTGTACACCCTGGACAAGTCGCCACCTCATCGGACCCTAAATAAATAAATACATAATTGGTGAAGTAAGTTATATTCCATACGATGAGATAAGTGAGGTTATTTTGAGAATGAAAGAATGGATGGATGAATAAATTCAGAATGTTTATCATGATTCTTCTTCTTTGTACTTTGTGAACACTTTAAGTCCTGATGTGTGTGCCAAGTTTGGTGAGTTTTGAAGCATTTTAAGGGGGTCAAATTACAGCTCAAAGAGGCAAAAATGGCATTTTTTGCGAAAATTTTGCTTTTAATGGGTTTTTGCAAAATTTTAGTTGATTTTTGCCCTAGAAAGTAAAATTATGAAATCTAGGTCTAATTTAGCCCTACATAGAGGTTTTTGTTTCATGTCTCTACGACATTGTAATCGGAAGTTACAAGCAGTCTGTTTTTTGTTTCTTCCAAGGGGGCGCTAGCGCGCAATTTTAGTTTTTGGGGTTTGGTTGCTTAATAAGTTGGGTCGGTTTGCCAGACCGACGTGTGTGTCAAATTTGGTGAGTTTTGAAGCATGTTAAGGTGGTCAAATTAGTTTCAATAGGGTCCTTTGGCGGACCCTATCCATCCATCCATTTTTCTACCGCTTATTCCCTTTTAGGGTGGCGGGGGGCGTTGGCGCCTATCTCAGCTACAATCGGGCGGAAGGCGGTGTACACCCTGGACAAGTCGCCACCTCATCGGACCCTAAATAAATAAATACACAATCGGTGAAGTAAGTTATATTCCATACGATGAGATAAGTGAGGTTATTTTGAGAACGAAAGAATGGATGGATGAATAAATTCAGAATGTTTATCATGATTCTTCTTCTTTGTACTTTGTGAACACTTTAAGTCCTGATGTGTGTGCCAAGTTTGGTGAGTTTTGAAGCATTTTAAGGGGGTCAAATTACAGCTCAAAGAGGCAAAAATTGCATTTTTCGCGAAAATTTTGCTTTTAATGGGTTTTTGCAAAATTTGAGTTGATTTTTGCCCTAGAAAGTAAAACTATGAAATCTAGGTCTAATTTAGCCCTACATAGATGTTTTTGTTTCATGTCTCTACGACATTGCTAACGGAAGTTACAAGCAGTCTGTTTTTTGTTTCATGTCTCTACGACATTCCTAACAGAAGTTACAAGCAGTTTTGTCTGTGTTTTTTCCTAGGGGGCGCTAGAGCAAAATTTAGATTTTTAGGGTTTGGTTTTTTATTAGATGGCAATTTTCGCCAGTCCTGATGTGTGTGTAAAATTTGGTGAGTTTTGAAGCATGTTAAGGGGGTCAAATTACAGCTCGGCGTTTCTGGATGTTGTTGATAAATGGCTTTCGCTTTGTATAATAGAGCTTTAACGTGCACTTTGAAGCATTTTAAGGGGGTCAAATTACAGCTCAAAGAGGCAAAAATGACATTTTTTAGGAAACTTTGCGCAGGGGTTCTTTGAAGGCGCGCAAAATCAAAACTGGAGCAGTAATCAAAACTCTGTGAATAACGATGAATCAAAAGGGTTCAATCCCTCTCCTGCGCGAGTTTGAAGCTGACACGACAAACGCGCTCAGAGAAGATAATGTTTGGAAAATGGTGACGGGTGTTTACAAAACTTTTATTTTGAATGGGTAATTTTTAACTTCCTGTTGATTTTTGCTGCAGGATGTCAATTATTAAAATGTAGTTCCAAGTGAGACCTACATGGAGTTTTTTGTTTCATGTCTCTCCGACATTTCTATTTGAAGTTACAAGCAGTTTTGTCTGTTTTCTCTTCCTAGGAGCAGTTTTTTCTGTGTTTTATTAAAAAAAATTGCGCTAGAGCGCATTTTTGAGTTTTTAAAAATTTTTTTTTTTTTTATTAAATCACAATTTTTGCCAGTCCTGATGTGTGTGCCAAGTTTGGTGAGTTTTGAAGCATTTTAAGGGGGTCAAATTACAGCTCAAAGAGGCAAAAAATGCATTTTTTGCGAAAATTTAGCTTTGAATGGGTTTTTGCAAAATTTGAGTTGATTTTTGCCCTAGGAAGTAAAATTATGAAATCTAGGTCTAATTTAGCCCTACGTAGAGGTTTTTGTTTCATGTCTCTACGACATTGCTAACGGAAGTTACAAGCAGTCTGTTTTGTGATTCTTCCTAGGGGGCGCTAGCGCTCAATTTTAATTTTTGGGGTTTGGTTGCTTAATAAGTTGGGTCGGTTTGCCAGACCGACGTGTGTGTCAAATTTGGTGAGTTTTGAAGCATGTTAAGGGGGTCAAATGACAGTTTCAATAGGGTCCTTTGGCGGACCCTATCCATCCATCCATTTTCCTACCACTTATTCCCTCTTGTGGTCGCGGGGGGCGCTGGCGCCTATCTCAGCTACAATCGGGCGGAAGGCGGCGTACACCCTGGACAAGTCGCCACCTCATCGGACCCTAAATAAATAAAAACATAATTGGTGAAGTAAGTTATATTCCATACGATGAGATAAGTGAGGTTATTTTGAGAATGAAAGAATGGATGGATGAATAAATTCAGAATGTTTATCATGATTCTTCTTCTTTGTACTTTGTGAACACTTTAAGTCCTGATGTGTGTGCCAAGTTTGGTGAGTTTTGAAGCATTTTAAGGGGGTCAAATTACAGCTCAAAGAGGCAAAAAATGCATTTTTTGCGAAAATTTTGCTTTGAATGGGTTTTTGCAAAATTTTAGTTGATTTTTGCCCTAGAAAGTAAAATTATGAAATCTAGGTCTAATTTAGCCCTACATAGAGGTTTTTGTTTCATGTCTCTACGACATTGTAATCGGAAGTTACAAGCAGTCTGTTTTTTGTTTCTTCCAAGGGGGCGCTAGCGCGCAATTTTAGTTTTTGGGGTTTGGTTGCTTAATAAGTTGGGTCGGTTTGCCAGACCGACGTGTGTGTCAAATTTGGTGAGTTTTGAAGCATGTTAAGGGGGTCAAATTACAGTTTCAATAGGGTCCTTTGGCGGACCCTATCCATCCATCCATTTTTCTACCGCTTATTCCCTTTTGTGGTCGCGGGGGGCGCTGGCGCCTATCTCAGCTACAATCGGGCGGAAGGCGGGGTACACCCTGGACACGTCGCCACCTCATCGGACCCTAAATAAATAAATACATAATCGGTGAAGTAAGTTATATTCCATACGATGATATAAGTGAAGTTATTTTGAGAACGAAAGAATGGATGGATGAATAAATTCGGAATGTTTATCATGATTCTTCTTCTTTGTCCTTTGTGAACACTTTAAGTCCTGATGTGTGTGCCAAGTTTGGTGAGTTTTGAAGCGTTTTAAGGCGGTCAAATTACAGCTCAAAGAGGCAAAAATTGCATTTTTTGCGAAAATTTTGCTTTTAATGGGTTTTTGCAAAATTTGAGTTGATTTTTGCCCTAGAAAGTAAAACTATGAAATCTAGGTCTAATTTAGCCCTACATAGATGTTTTTGTTTCATGTCTCTACGACATTGCTAACGGAAGTTACAAGCAGTCTGTTTTTTGTTTCTTCCTAGGGGGCGCTAGCGCGCAATTTTAATTTTTGGGGTTTGGTTGCTTAATACGTTGGGTCGGTTTGCTAGACCGACGTGTGTGTCAAATTTGGTGAGTTTGGAAGCATTTTAAGGGGGTCAAATTACAGCTCAAAGAGGCAAAAATTGCATTTTTTGCAAAAATTTTGCTTTGAATGGGTTTTTGCAAAATTTGAGTTGATTTTTGCCCTAGGAAGTAAAATTATGAAAACTAGGTCTAATTTAGCCCGACATAGAGGTTTTTGTTTCATGTCTCTACGACATTGCTAACGGAAGTTATAAGGAGTCTGTTTTTTGTTTCTTCCTAGGGGGCGCTAGAGCTCAATTTTAATTTTTGGGGTTTGGTTGCTCAATAAGTTGGGTCGGTTTGCCAGACTGAAGTGTGTGTCAAATTTGGTGAGTTTTGAAGCATGTTAAGGGGGTCAAATTACAGTTTCAATAGGGTCCTTTGGCGGACCCTATCCATCCATCCATTTCCTACCGCTTATTCCCTTTTGTGGTCGCGGGGGGGGGGCGCTGGCGCCTATCTCAGCTACAATCGGGCGGAAGGCGGTGTACACCCTGGTGAAGTCGCCACCTCATCGGACCCTAAATAAATAAATACATAATCGGTGAAGTAAGTTATATTCCATACGATGAGATAAGTGAGGTTATTTTGAGAATGAAAGAATGGATGGATGAATAAATTCAGAATGTTTATCATGATTCTTCTTCTTTGTACTTTGTGAACACTTTAAGTCCTGATGTGTGTGCCAAGTTTGGTGAGTTTTGAAGCATTTTAAGGGGGTCAAATTACAGCTCAAAGAGGCAAAAAATGCATTTTTTGCGAAAATTTTGCTTTGAATGGGTTTTTGCAAAATTTTAGTTGATTTTTGCCCTAGAAAGTAAAATTATGAAATCTAGGTCTAATTTAGCCCTACATAGAGGTTTTTGTTTCATGTCTCTACGACATTGTAATCGGAAGTTACAAGCAGTCTGTTTTTTGTTTCTTCCAAGGGGGCGCTAGCGCGCAATTTTAGTTTTTGGGGTTTGGTTGCTTAATAAGTTGGGTCGGTTTGCCAGACCGACGTGTGTGTCAAAATTGGTGAGTTTTGAAGCATGTTAAGGGGGTCAAATTACAGTTTCAATAGGGTCCTTTGGCCCACTGGCGGACCCTATCCATCCATCCATTTTCTACCGCTTATTCCCTTTTGTCGTCGCGGGGGGCGCTGGCGCCTATCTCAGCTACAATCGGGCGGAAGGCGGGGTACACCCTGGAGAAGTCGCCACCTCATCGGACCCTAAATAAATAAATACATAATTGGTGAAGTAAGTTATATTCCATACGATGAGTAAACAGATTTACTGAAGGTCTTAAGTGATATCCTGAAGGTCTTAATTGGTGGGGTACTGACGACGGTGCAATATTACAGTAATTTTTTTTAACAATTTAAAATAAGTCTCAGAGGTTTCCACAATCGTGTACTGGAAGCATTTTGCCAAAAAGGTCGCCTTGACACCGGAATTTAGACAGTTTAAAAAGTGGTTTTAGCAAACCCTGCAGGGCTGTTTTGTTTGTCTGGCTTTAATGCAAATGAGCCGAGTTTGCCCACGGCTGTCTCCGACAGTGGGTGGATGAGTGCTATTGTGTACTTTATGCACTTTATACGCGGTAGCTCTGCACCTCTTCAACGTACAAGATGCCATAGAATATATACTGTATAATTTAAAGTCATTTCTGTCTTGCCTCTTGGTGAGGGCGGTCGCATTTTTCTCCACTCCCTCCTTCCCTGCTTGCTCTCTCTGTCCTGGTCTTTGTCTGAACTTTTCCGAAGCCTCTTTCTTTGCGCTGTCCTCTAATCTAAACATCGAATATGAAAATGATCAGCTGGACTCTCGACGCAATTGACAGTCTTTTCGACAAGGAAAAGAGGTTTCGGGGGAGCCTGGCTGCCCTGATGGAACCATTGTTGCGGGGTACGTGAGAGACTCCTGGGATAAATGGAGAAATCATGTGCCTCTCAGTCCTTCCCATCGAGGACGTGGAAGACTGTGAAGAGACTGAGCCGACAGCGGGCTAGGAAATATGACTGTCCTGACCAAGATGGAGGGCAGGAGGCGGGGGACGCCTGGAGCGACATTACAGCCATCAGCGTCAGGTGCGGACACAACACATCTGCGCCCAATCGCTATATCTTCTGCTGCGGCATAAAAAGGGGGGAAGGAGGAGCAATCTAGGCAGAAGAAGTAGGAGACAACCAGACGGAAGATCAGACGAGCGAGAACCACGGAGAGCCAGACGGAAGACCGGACGAGCACAGGAAGGCGGGCGACTGAAAAGGAGACCGGCGCGAGCAGAGAAGGAGGCACTGAAAGAGCGACCGACTGACTGCGAACGACTTTTATTTGCAAAAATAAAGAGTCAAACCTGTGCAAAGCGACGTCCTCTGTTGTTGATCCATGCAACCCACACGATGGCGGTAGGAAGTTCGTTACAGTGGCGCCCAACGTAGGTGGATCGCTGGAGGCAGAAGAGGACGAGTTCCTCTGGACTGGCGGAGGAGAAGCGTCAGTGTTTCCAGCTGATGCAAAAACTGGTGGACCAAATGGAGGGAGACGGCGAGTGCCACCCCAAAGAAGCAGTCAATGAAAATGCCAGTGACATCCGGAAGGTAACATCATACCTGGAAGGCGGTGCTGGACAGGCGGCTGTGGCGCCCAACGTGAGGCCCGAACCCACGACCCTCATGCTCTACCGACAGAACCGTTACAAAGACATCTACCTGTTTGGAACCGTGATCGCGGGGGAACCTGCTGATTGGGCTGGGCATTACTCTGGTGTATCGTCAAAATCGGAAGACGATGGCAGCCACTCAAGGAGCCCAACGGCTCTTCAACGCAATGGAAGGATTGGGTCGGGCTGTGGGAACACAGACTGGAGCGATTTCTGATTTGAATCGCAAAATGGATCTCATCTTGGAAAAATTCGCTGAGAAAGAACAATTACATTGGAATTGGAGAATCCAGCACGGACACACAGAGAAGGCAAGTCACTGTTTAGTCTTCTCGAAGAAAAACAACATCTTAATCTACGATTTGAGTCCCTCGAATGGTCTTGATGCAATCAGGAACAGGCTGTTCCTTCAAAGATGGACGCTTTTAACCTTCCTTTTTTTCCAACAACACCTGGTGTCGAACTTGAGATCGGGCCCCAGTCCACAAAAACATTCAAGTGAATTATATTTATATAGCGCTTTTCTCTAGTGACTCAACCCAATATCTAAGTTCCATTTAAACCAGTGTGGGTGGCACTGGGAGCAGGTGGGTAAAGTGTCTTGCCCAAGGACACAACGGTAGTAACTAGGATGGCGGAAGCGGGAATCGAACCTGCAACCCTCAAGTTGCTGGCACGGCCACTCTACCAACCGAGCTATGCCCAAGTTATTGGGCATACATGGACGCACACGCCCCTCCCCAAAACAACGCCTTCACCACCGCTTAATTCCTCTGGGGTTGTGGATGGCTGAGCCGGCCTCCAGTGCCTCAACCCCCCCCCCCCCCCCCAAACCCCTCTGTTGCAAGTCGGTGTGATTACATGTACCATGTTTATGTTATATTAGATTAGATAGTACTTTATTTATTCCGTCAGGAGAGTTCCTTCAGGAAAATTACAATTTTCAGCACAATCCCATTCAAGATCAGACAAACATTACAGGGAGACAGAACAGGATCGCTGACGGGTCTGCCGGCTTCCAGCGCCCCTTACAAAAAAGATGACATACAGGTAAACAAATAAAATAAAAAAAATCGGTGTTAGCCTGTGTGCCATGCTATGTGAGGATTTTTCCTTGGACTCAGTCTGGACCCCTCCTGAGGGTCTAGCCTTAGACTGATGTTTTTTTTTTACTCTTCCCCCTCTCCCAATGTCACCTTTTTCCTCACCTTTTGAAGGAGCGCCGTAAGTGGCTGATCCATTGGCGGTCCCGTCTTGTCCCCCCTGTAACGGATGTCTGCTCTTAGCGGGACTGTGCCGAAAATGTAATTTCAGTTCTTATGTGTCTTGTACATGTTAAGAATGGACAAAATAAAGCTGCGGTCTGTAAACCAGGGGTCTCAAACTCAATTAACCTGGGGGCCACTGGATGCAGAAACTGGGTGAGGCTGGGCCGCAAGAAAAGATTTCTCCCCCAAAAAATCTCACATGCACTTTTAATGAATTCACCTTCTTTGAATGGCGTTCGCTCTTTTCAGTTTGCCTTCTTGAAGAAATCTTGTTGCCTCAGTAGACTGGTTTTAAAATGTGCAACCCAGCTCACTCTCTCATCTCCCTGGTATGTTGCATACTCCTCAGCATGTCTAGTCGTATAATGACGTTTCAAAATGTATTCCTTGTGCACGTCGGGTTTGCCCCTGTGCTCAACAACGAAATATCGCATCCCCCAATTTTCCCGGAATTGTCTTTGCTCATCACAAACCTATCTCTTCACTGCAGGCTTTAAAAAAAAGACGCGTTTGGGGTTGTGGGATACATTTATATTGAGCCAACGCGCGGAGAATAATGTTATTTCTGCAATGTATGTCGTTCGGTTTTCACGGCGGTCGGCGGAAAGTACAGGGATAGCGAGCGCAAAAAAGTGACGGCCCCCGGAGTGTTATCCGGCGTCATATAGAAATATATAGATAGATAGATAGATAGATAGATAATACTTTATTGATTCCTTCAGGAGAGTTCCTTCAGGAAAATTAAAATTCCAGCAGCAGTGTACATCCATCCATCCATTTTCTACCGCTTATTCCCTTTTGGGGTCGCGGGGGGCGCTGGCGCCTATCTCAGCTACAATCGGGCGGAAGGCAGGGTACACCCTGGACAAGTCGCCACCTACAGAGTTGAGATCAATTTAAAAAAATAGTAAAAAGTAAATAATGGGGGTTTAAAAGGAAACAAAATAGAGAAATATTACAAAAAGAATAAAAACAATGGGAATAACAATATAACAGTAAAATAAGAATATAACAAGACAAAGTAGGCAGTAGTGACCATGTTATGAAAACGTATTGCACTGTTATTGTTTTGCATCCCCTGTCATCCTAGTACCCCCGGTCCCCCGTCCCAGAGAGGAATTGTACAGTCTAATGGCGTGTGGGACAAAGGAGTTCTTGAGTCTCTTAGTCCTGCACTTGGGATGAAGCAGTCTAGAACTGAACAGGCTCCTCTGGCTACTGATAACGCTATGCAGAGGGTGACTGGCATCATCCAGGATGCTCACTAGTTTGTCAACAGTCCTCTTCTCTGCCACCCTCACTTGTGAGTCCAGTTTCATTCCGATTGTAGAACCGGCCCGCCTGATCAGTTTCTCAAGTCTGGAGCTGTCCTTCTTAGATGTACTGCCCCCCCCCCAGCACACTACCATGTAGAACAGAACACTGGCAACCACAGACTGGTAGTACATCCACAGGAGTTTTCTACAAATGTTGAAGGAGTGCAGTCTCCTGAGGAAGTCCTTTCTTGTACTGGTGGTCCGTGTTAACAGTCCATATGTAGTGTTCATCGTGTGAGGCAATGCAAATTAAACAATAAAAAACAAAAACAAATAACAGTTTGAATTGGTCCAGGTCCAGAATAGTGCTGCCGGGATCCTGATGAGAGTGCGGAAATACGACCCTATCGCACCAATTCTCAAATCCCTTCACTGGTTTCCGGTTCCACTCAGGTTTGATTCCAAAGTCTCCCTACTAACCCACCAGTGCCTCCATGGAAATGCCCCCTTCTACTTTAAAGAACTGCTCACCTCCAAATCCCCCACACGACACCTCCGCTCCAAACAGGCTAACCTCCTCGATCCTCCAAGGACAAAGCTACGAACTATGGGAGACCGGGCTTTCTGCTCTGCTGCGCCCAGTCTGTGGAACACTCTCCCTGACTACCTGAGGGAACCACAGACTGTGGATGCTTTTAAAAAAGGCTTAAAAACCCTTATTTTTTTCAAAAAAACATTTTTTTATGGATATATGCATACTAGTTCAAACTATTAGGCTGTCTATTTTTTTTGTATTTATGTGTATTTATTTTTATTATCTTTTTATTATTATTATTGTTAGGGACGGCGTGGCGCAGTGGAAGAGTGGCCGTGCGCAACCCGAGGGTCCCTGGTTCAATTCCAACCTCGTCATGTCCCTTGTGTCCTGAGCAAGACACTTCACCCTTGCTCCTGATGGGTGCTGGTTAGCGCCTTGCATGGCAGCTCCCTCCATCAGTGTGTGAATGTGTGTGTGAATGGGTAAATGTGGAAGTAGTGTCAAAGCGCTTTGAGTACCTTGAAGGTAGAAAAGCGCTATACAAGTACGACCCATTTATTTATTAGTACTATTTATTCATTTATTTATTTATTTTTAGTACACTGTAGCACTTTGAGGTTGTTTGTTCAATGTAAAGTGCTTTTTACAAATATCCATCCCCATCCATTTTCTACCGCTTATTCCCTTTCGACTGTTTTCTGTACCTTGGAGATATCATGCCTCGTGGGTGTGTTGTCGGAGGGTGTAACAACACGATCAGGGACGGATTCAAGTTGACTTACGTGGAGTATGCATCGATTAGCACGGCATGCTAATCGATGCTAACGTGCTATTTGGCTAGCTGTATATACATATTGCATCGTTATGCCTCATTTGTAGCTACATTCCTACCGCTTATTCCCTTTGGGGTTGTGGGGGGCGCTGGCGGCTATCTCAGCTACAATCGGGCGGAAGGCGGGGTACACCCTGGACAAGTCGCCACCTCATCGCAGGGCCAACACAGATAGACAAATAAAATCTATTATTATTATAACTCCCGCGACCCCGAAAGGGAATAAGCGGTAGAAAATGGATGGATGGATGGATTATTATTACTGTTATTACTGACAGACAGTGTGTGAATGTGAGTGTGAATGTTGTCTGTCTATCTGGGTTGGCCCTGCGATGAGGTGGCGACTTGTCCAGGGTGCACCCCGCCTTCCGCCCGATTGTAGCTGAGATAGCCGCCAGCGCCCCCCGCAGCCCCAAAGGGAATAAGCGGTAGGAATATAGCTACAAATGAGGCATAACGATGCAATTTGTACATACGGCTAGCCTAAATAGCACGTTAGCATCGATTAGCATGCCGTGCTAATCGACGCATACTCCACGTAAGTCAACTTGAATCCGTCCCTGATCGTGTTGTTACACCCTCCGACAACACACCCACGAGGCATGATGTCTCCAAAGTACGGAAAACAGTCGAAAAAAACGGAAAATAACAGAGCTGAGACGCGGTGTTTGTAATGTGTTTGAGAAAATGGCGGATTGACTACCCAGGTGAGGTCACAACGAATAATAGAAAAGGCGTTTATTTCGCCAAAATTCACCCATTTAGAGTTCGGAAATCGGTTAAAAAAATATATGGTCCTTTTTCTGCGACATTAAGGTATATATTGACGCTTGCATAGGTCTGCTGATAATGTTCCCCTTTAACACATTCCACTCATCCAGGACATTCAAACTAACACTTTCCCAAGTTCCTAACCAAATTCCAGTTTTCAAACCATTCCAACATTCAAACTATTCTTACATTCAACTACATTCTGTCAACATTTCACTTCAACTTCAGCATTGGATCATTCACATGCAATTCCTTCAGGAATTGCCTCTTGTAGTTCATATATATATCCATCCATCCATCCATCCATCATCTTCCGCTTATCCGAGGTCGGGTCGCGGGGGCAGCAGCCTAAGCAGGGAAGCCCAGACTTCCCTCTCCCCAGCCACTTCGTCTAGCTCTTCCCGGGGGATCCCGAGGCGTTCCCAGGCCAGCCGGGAGACATAGTCTTCCCAACGTGTCCTGGGTCTTCCCCGTGGCCTCCTACGGACTGGACGTGCCCTAAACACCTCCCTAGGGAGGCGTTCGGGTGGCATCCTGACCAGATGCCCGAACCACCTCATCTGGCTCCTCTCGATGTGGAGGAGCAGCGGCTTTACTTTGAGTTCCTCCCGGATGGCAGAGCTTCTCACCCTATCTCTAAGGGAGAGCCAGGAAACTCATTTGGGCCGCTTGTACCCGTGATCTTATCCTTTCGGTCATGACCCAAAGCTCATGACCATAGGTGAGGATGGGAACGTAGATCGACCGGTAAATTGAGAGCTTTGCCTTCCGGCTCAGCTCCTTCTTCACCACAACGGATCGGTACAACGTCCGCATTACTGAAGACGCCGCACCGATCCGCCTGTCGATCTCACGATCCACTCTTCCCTCACTCGTGAACAAGACTCCTAGGTACTTGAACTCCTCCACTTGGGGCAGGGTCTCCTCCCCAACCCGGAGATGGCACTCCACCCTTTTCCGGGCGAGAACCATGGACTCGGACTTGGAGGTACTGATTCTCTTTCCGGTCGCTTCACACTCAGCTGCGAAACGATCCATATATACATCCATATATATATAATCATATTTATTTATTTATGAAAGAAACCTTTCTGTTAACAAGTTAAAAGGTGGTTAAAGACAATACAAGCATGTTTAACATACATAGATTCCTTTCTTTCACGAAGACAAGAATATAAGTTGGTGTATTACCTGATTCTGATGACTTGCATAGATCGGAATCAGACGGTAGTGATGATAACGTCCGCATTTTCAAATGGAGGAGAGAAAAAAAGGTCCTCCTTTCTGTCCAATAACACATGAAAGTGGTTAGTTTTAGGAATCTTATTTGTCCAGCTTCCATACTCCTTTTTATACACTTTCATTGGCGGAAAATTCTGTAGCTTGCTAGCTTTCTGAGACTTATTTTGTTAGCGCAAGCAGGGCTTTTATTGTGAAGACAGGAACGGTGCGGAGAGTCTGTTGAAATAAAAAGTGTTTCTCGCCTTCCTGTCGGTCGTTTTTTCTTAATAACCTCACAAGACCCCCCCGGCGATGTCAATCAAGTGACGAAAGTGAAGTCTTAGTGAAGACTGATAATCACTCATTTTTAGGTCTATTTTTTTTTTAATGCTTGGCTGGCGATCGACTGGTCCAGATTTTCAGCGGTGTCGTCTGGAATTTCGAAATTTCAAACTTTTCCGAACACAAATTATTTTAATCAGCAATAGCTAGCATTACCTCTCAGCTCAGCACACCATAAAAGTAGTTTCTCTTCGTTAGCTCCTATGCCTTTGTTATTGTTAATTAGTTATTGGTTATTACCTACTCAGTGGCCTAGTGGTTAGAGTGTCCGCCCTGAGATCGGTAGGTTGTGAGTTCAAACCCCGGCCGAGTCATACCAAAGACTAGAAAAATGGGACCCATTAAGTCCCTGCTTGGCACTCAGCATCAAGGGTTGGAATTGGGGGTTAAATCACCAAAAGTGATTCCTGGGCGCGGCCACCGCTGCTGCTCACTACTCCCCTCACCTCCCAGGGGGTGAACAAGGGGATGGGTCGAATGCAGAGGACACATTTCACCACACCTAGTGTGTGTGTGACTATAATTGGTACTTTAAAGGCCTACTGAAATGAGATTTTCTTATTTAAACAGGGATAGCAGGTCCATTCTATGTGTCATAAAATATGGCGATATTGCCATATTTTTGCTGAAAGGATTTAGTAGAGAACATTGACGATAAAGTTTGCAACTTTTGGTGCTGATAAAAAAAAGCCTTGCCTGTACCGGAAGTAGCAGACGATGTGCGCGTGACGTCACGGGTTGTGGAGCTTCTCACATCCTCACATTGTTTACAATCATGGCCACCAGCAGCGAGAGCGATTCGGACCGAGAAAGCGACGATTTCCCCGTTAATTTGAGCGAAGATGAAAGATTTGTGGATGAGGAAAGTGAGAGTGAAGGACTAGAAAAAATAAAATTAAAAACATTAAAAAACTAGATGGCAGAGCGATTCATATGTTATTAGACACATTTACTAGGCTCAATCAATCAATCAATGTTTATTTATATAGCCCCAAATCACAAATGTCTCAAGGGACTGCACAAATCATTACAACTACAACATCCTCGGAAGAACCCACAAAAGGGCAAGGAAAACTCACACCCAGTGGGCAGGGAGAATTCACATCCAGTGGGACGCCAGTGACAATGCTGACTATGAGAAACCTTGGAGAGGACCTCAGATGTGGGCAACCCCCCCCCTCTAGGGGACCGAAAGCAATGGATGTCGAGCGGGTCTAACATGATACTGTGAAAGTTTAATCCATAGTGGCTCCAACACAGCCGCGAGAGTTCAGTTCAAAGCGGATCCAAGACAGTAGCGAGAGTCCTGTCCACAGGAGACCATCTCAAGCGGAGGCGGATCAGCAGCGTAGAGATGTCCCCAACCGATACAGGTGAGCGGTCCATCCTGGGTCCCGACGAGCGGTCCATCCTGGGTCTCGACTCTGGACAGCCAGTACTTCATCCCTGGTTATCGGACCGGACCCCCTCCACAAGGGAGGGGGGGACATAGGAGAAAGAAAAGAAGCGGCAGATCAACTGGTCTAAAAAGGAGGTCTATCTAAAGGCTAGAGTATACAGATGAGTTTTAAGGTGAGACTTAAATGCTTCTATAGTGAAGGTGATTATTAGTAGCAGGTTCTGGAAAATCCCTTATCTGCTTATTGTGTTACTAATGTTTTAGTGAGATTACATGGTCGTACCTGTACAACCTGAAAGTTGGAAGGGTGTGGCCACAGGTGTGGTGACCGCTAGTGTCTCCAAGGGAAGCCACGTTTCTCGACGGGCTGAGATGTTTTTCCCCCTCCTCCACCGTGGAAGCATCCAACGGTCGGGGGCGGCCGGTAGGAGGTGGCAAGAGAGTCGCAGCTGCCTCTTTGACAGGTGCAAGAGGAACGACGCAAGCTCTCCGCTCATGTCTACGGTAAGAGCCGACTTATTACCCCCATTTTCTCACCGAAACCTGCCGGTGGACATGTGGTAGGGAACCATGTTCGCTTGACCGCTCTGTTCCGTAGTAAAGCTCCACCGTCATCTTTCGGGAATGTAAACAATGAAACACCGGCTGTGTTTGTGTTGCTAAAGGCGGCCCACCTACATCTTTCTTCTTTGACGTCTCCATTATTAATTTAACAAATTGCAAAAGATTCAGCAACACAGATGTCCATAATGTGGAATTATGCGATGAAAAGAGACGACTTATAGCTGTGAACGATGCTGGACCAAAATGTCCTTTACAATGCGTCATCATACCGCGACGTTTTAGCATGATACTTCCGCGAGAAATTTAAAATTGCAATTTAGTAAACTAAAAAGGCCGTATTGGTGTTGCAATGTTAATATTTCATCATTGATATATAAACTATCAATCAATGTTTACTTATATAGCCCTAAATCACTAGTGTCTCAAAGGGCTGCACAAACCACTACGACATCCTCGGTAGGCCCACATAAGGGCAAGGAAAACTCACACCCAGTGGGATATCGGTGACAATAATGACCCAGTGGGACGTCGGTGACAATGATGACTATGAGAACCTTGGAGAGGAGGAAAGCAATGGATGTCGAGCGGGTCTAACATGATACTGTGAAAGTTCAATCCATAATGGATCCAACACAGTCGCGAGAGTCCAGTCCAAAGCGGATCCAACACAGCAGCGAGAGTCCCGTTCACAGCGGAGCCAGCAGGAAACCATCCCAAGCGGAGGCGGATCAGCAGCGCAGGGATGTCCCCAGCCGGTACACAGGCGAGCAGTACATGGCCACCGGATCGGACCGGACCCCCTCCACAAAGGAGAGTGGGACATAGAAGAAAAAGAAAAGAAACGGCAGATCAACTGGTCTAAAAAGGGAGTCTATTTAAAGGCTAGAGTATACAAATGAGTTTTAAGGTGAGACTTAAATGCTTCTACTGTGGTGGCATCTCGAACTGTTACCGGGAGGGCATTCCAGAGTACTGGAGCCCGAAATGAAAAAGCTCTACAGCCCGCAGACTTTTTTTGGGCTTTGGGAATCACTAATAAAATATATAAATATATAAACTATCAGTAGTAGTGGGTTTCAGTAGGTACTTTAACTTATCATGGCCCATAAATGAGGCATTTTAGTTGGTTTTTGGATGTTTTTTTTTTTACTCTATAGGTGAAATAGTAGAAGCCTGCTAGCAATTTTTAACTATCGAGAATACACAAAAAAAGGAAAGACGTCTGTTCTTGACAAAACTTCTTGACCCCCCCCCCCCCCCCCCAAAATAAAAAATGTTTAAAACCTCATGAAAAAGTCACTTTGGCAGAATAGGGATCCTTTTAATTTGCTTGGCCTATCCTGACTTTATTGGTTTTAGTGCAGCCTGTCAACAGGCGAAGAATATCAAGCAGTCTTAAAATCTTCCGTGGGCGGCTCTCGGTTGACAGAGATCGAACGCCACTGCTTCAGGAGCATTTCTTCAGCTAGTGGAATGTCCTTGAAAATCCAACAACAAAATAAAAAAAAAAACACATTCACCACGAGAATCGATCGAGTGCAGATAAAAACCACGGTTGAATGGTAATTGGAAAGAAAATAATATATATTGTAAAAAAACGGCGGCATATTTTTGGTGGCATGTTGTAGTAAAATTGTACACCTTTTTAACTAATTAAGTGTTTAGGTTTATTTACAAACCCCCAAACCAGTGAAGTTGTCACGTTGTGTCCATCCATCCATCATCTTCTGCTTATCCGAGGTCGGGTCGCGGGGGCAGCAGCCTAAGCAGGGAAGCCCAGACTTCCCTATCTCCAGCCACTTCGTCTAGCTCTTCCCGGGGGATCCCGAGGCGTTCCCAGGCCAGCCGGGAGACATAGTCTTCCCAACGTGTCCTGGGTCTTCCCCGTGGCCTCCTACCGGTTGGACGTGCCCTAAACACCTCCCTAGGGAGGCGTTCGGGTGGCATCCTGACCAGATGCCCGAACCACCTCATCTGGCTCCTCTCGATGTGGAGGAGCAGCGGCTTTACGTTAAGTTCCTCCCAGATGGCAGAGCTTCTCACCCTATCTCTAAGGGAGAGACCCAAAGCTCATGACCATAGGTGAGGATGGGAACGTAGATCGACCGGTAAATTGAGAGCTTTGCCTTCCGGCTCAGCCCCTTCTTCACCACAACGGATCGATACAACGTCCGCATTACTGAAGACGCCGCACCGATCCGCCTGTCGATCTCATGATCCACTCTTCCCTCACTCGTGAACAAGACTTCTAGGTACTTGGGGCAGGGTCTCCTCCCCAACCCGGAGATGGCACTCCACCCTTTGTTGTGTAAAAACTGTAAATAAAAACAGAATACAATGATTTGCAAATCCTTTTCAACTTATATTCAAATGAATAGACTGCAAAGATGAGCAGGCTGATTGGGAACAGGTGGGTGCCGCGATTGGGTATAAAAGCAGCTTCTGTTAAGATCCGTTACTCGGATCTTCACATATTATTGTTGATTTTTCCATCTTTGTTTTCATTCTCCGTTTGACCTTGTTATTTCCTACTATGGTTACTCAGTTCACTCACGGTCCCGCACACCTGCTACTAATAATCACCTTCACTATATAAGCCATCCTCTTTTCTTTGTTCACTCTCGGATCCTAATTTGCCCACGCGCAACAGTGACGACTCTCTTCCATCGAACGTTCGTATATTCCCGCTAGCTCTTATGCTAAGTCACTTGTTTTTTCCAGCTCACATGCTGAGGAATTGTTTTTCGGTTTTTGTGTGCCTTCGTGCCAGCTTAGTTGCCGATTTCTATATCAACCGATACTGAATTATACGGTTGTGGAATTAAGACATTATTGTGCCCAATTTTGTTGTGATGCCCCGCTGGATGCATTAAACAATGTAACAAGGTTTTCCAAAACTAAATCAACTCAAGTTATGGGAAAAAAATTCCAACATGGCACTGCTACATTTATTATTGAAGCCACAAAGTGCATTATTATTTTTTTAACATGCTTCAAAACTGCAGCTTGGAATTTGGGACACGCTCTCCCTGAGAGGGCATGAGGAGGTTGGGGGAGGTGGGCGGAGTTGAGGTAGGACAGGGGGAGAGGGGGGTGTATATTGTGCTGCAAGGGCTTCTGGGTATTTGTTCTGTTGTGTGCTATGTTGTGTCGCGGTGTGGATGTTCTCCCGTAATGTGTTTGTCATTCTTGTTTGGTGTGGGTTCACTTTGTGGCGCATATTTGTAACAGTATTAAAGTAGTTTATACGGCCACCTTAAGTGTGACCTGTATGGCTGTTGACCAGGTATGCGTTGCGTTCGCTTGTGTGTGAGAAAAGCCGTAGATATTAGGTGTTCGGGCCGGCTCGCAAAGGCAATGCCTTTAGGGCATGGGTGTCAAACTCTGGCCCGCGAGCCAAATTTGGCCCGTCGTGTGATTTAATTTTGGCCCTTGAAGCAATATCAAATTAACATTAGAGCTGGCCCGCTGGTTTTATACAGCGGCGGTGCCGGTGTAACACCACGTTCACACTGCTAATACTCATACTTGCCAACCCTAACGATTTTCTCGGGAGAGTCCCGAAGTTCAGTGCCCCTCCCGAAAATCTCCCGGGGCAACCATTCTTCCGAATTTTTCCCGATTTCCACCAAAATTGGGGGCGTGCCTTTAAGGCACTGCCTTTGGCGTTTTCTTCAACCTATCGTCACGTTCATACAAACAGCAATCAACGTGTCCTGGGTCTTCCCCGTGGCCTCCTACCGGTTGGACGTGCCCTAAACACCTCCCTAGGGAGGCGTTCGGGTGGCATCCTGACCAGATGCCCGAACCACCTCATCTGGCTCCTCTCGATGTGGAGGAGCAGCGGCTTTACTTTGAGTTCCTCCCGGATGGCAGAGCTTCTCACCCTATCTCTAAGGGAGAGCCCCGCCACACGGCGGAGGAAACTCATTTCGGCCGCTTGTACCCGTGATCTTATCCTTTCGGTCATGACCCAAAGCTCATGACCATAGGTGAGGATGGGAACGTAGATCGACCAGTAAATTGAGAGCTTTGCCTTCCGGCTCAGCTCCTTCTTCACCACAACGGATCGGTACAACGTCCGCATTACTGAAGACGCCGCACCGATCCGCCTGTCGATCTCACGATCCACTCTTCCCCCACTCGTGAACAAGACTCCTAGGTACTTGGGGCAGGGTCTCCTCCCCAACCCGGAGATGGCACTCCACCCTTTGTTGTGTAAAAATGGTAAATAAAAACAGAATACAATGATTTGCAAATCCTTTTCAACTTATATTCAAATGAATAGACTGCAAAGACAAGATACTTCACGTTCCATCTGGAAAACATTGTTGTTTTTTGCAAATATTAGCTCATTTGGAGTTTGGTGCCTCCGACATTTTTCAAAAAAAGCTTGCACAAGTGACAAAAAAGACCTGAGAAAGTTGAGGAATGCTCATCAAACACTTATTTGGAACATCCCACAGGCGAGCAGGCTAATTGGGACCAGGTGGGTGCCACGATTTGGTGCCTCCGACATTTTTCAAAAAAAGCCGGCACAAGTGACAAAAAAGACCTGAGAAAGTTGAGGAATGCTCATCAAACACTCATTTGGAACATCCCACAGGTGAGCAGGCTGATTGGGAACAGGTGGGTGCCGCGATTGGGTATAAAAGCAGCTTCTGTTAAGATCCGTTACTCGGATCTTCACATATTATTGTTGATTTTTCCATCTTTGTTTTCATTCTCCGTTTGACCTTGTTATTTCCTACTATGGTTACTCAGTTCACTCACGGTCCCGCACACCTGCTACTAATAATCACCTTCACTATATAAGCCATCCTCTTTTCTTTGTTCACTCTCGGATCCTAATTTGCCCACGCGCAACAGTGACGACTCTCTTCCTTCGAACGTTCGTATATTCCCGCTAGCTCTTATGCTAAGCCACTTGTTTTTTCCAGCTCACATGCTGAGGAATTGTTTTTCGGTTTTTGTGTGCCTTCGTGCCAGCTTAGTTGCCGATTTCTATATCAACCGATACTGAATTATACGGTTGTGGAATTAAGACATTACTGTGCCCAATTTTGTTGTGATGCCCCGCTGGATGCATTAAACAATGTAACAAGGTTTTCCAAAACTAAATCAACTCAAGTTATGGGAAAAAAATTCCAACATGGCACTGCTACATTTATTATTGAAGCCACAAAGTGCATTATTATTTTTTTAATATGCTTCAAAACTGCAGCTTGGAATTTGGGACACGCTCTCCCTGAGAGGGCATGAGGAGGTTGGGGGAGGTGGGCGGAGTTGAGGTAGGACAGGGGGAGAGGGGGGTGTATATTGTGCTGCAAGGGGTTCTGGGTATTTGTTCTGTTGTGTGCTATGTTGTGTCGCGGTGTGGATGTTCTCCCGAAATGTGTTTGTCATTCTTGTTTGGTGTGGGTTCACTTTGTGGCGCATATTTGTAACAGTATTAAAGTAGTTTATACGGCCACCTTAAGTGTGACCTGTATGGCTGTTGACCAGGTATGCGTTGCGTTCGCTTGTGTGTGAGAAAAGCCGTAGATATTAGGTGTTCGGGCCGGCTCGCAAAGGCAATGCCTTTAGGGCATGGGTGTCAAACTCTGGCCCGCGAGCCAAATTTGGCCCGTCGTGTGATTTAATTTTGGCCCTTGAAGCAATATCAAATTAACATTAGAGCTGGCCCGCTGGTTTTATACAGCGGCGGTGCCGGTGTAACACCACGTTCACACTGCTAATACTCATACTTGCCAACCCTAACGATTTTCTCGGGAGAGTCCCGAAGTTCAGTGCCCCTCCCGAAAATCTCCCGGGGCAACCATTCTTCCGAATTTTTCCCGATTTCCACCAAAATTGGGGGCGTGCCTTTAAGGCACTGCCTTTGGCGTTTTCTTCAACCTATCGTCACGTTCATACAAACAGCAATCAACGTGTCCTGGGTCTTCCCCGTGGCCTCCTACCGGTTGGACGTGCCCTAAACACCTCCCTAGGGAGGCGTTCGGGTGGCATCCTGACCAGATGCCCGAACCACCTCATCTGGCTCCTCTCGATGTGGAGGAGCAGCGGCTTTACTTTGAGTTCCTCCCGGATGGCAGAGCTTCTCACCCTATCTCTAAGGGAGAGCCCCGCCACACGGCGGAGGAAACTCATTTCGGCCGCTTGTACCCGTGATCTTATCCTTTCGGTCATGACCCAAAGCTCATGACCATAGGTGAGGATGGGAACGTAGATCGACCAGTAAATTGAGAGCTTTGCCTTCCGGCTCAGCTCCTTCTTCACCACAACGGATCGGTACAACGTCCGCATTACTGAAGACGCCGCACCGATCCGCCTGTCGATCTCACGATCCACTCTTCCCTCACTCGTGAACAAGACTCCTAGGTACTTGAACTCCTCCACTTGGGGCAGGGTCTCCTCCCCAACCCGGAGATGGCACTCCACCCTTTTCCGGGCGAGAACCATGGACTCGGACTTGGAGGTGCTGATTCTCATTCCGGTCGCTTCACACTCGGCTGCGAACCGATCCAGCGAGAGCTGAAGATAACAGAGGTCTGTAATTTTCATCATAAGTACACTTCAACTGTGAGAGACAAAGTGAAACATTTTTTTTAAAATAATTTATTTGTAAATGATGGTGGAAAATAAGTATTTGGTCAACCATTCAAAGCTCTCACTGATGGAAGGAGGTTTTGGCTCAAAATCTCACGATACATGGCTCCATTCATTCTTTCCTTAACACGGATCAATCGTCCTGTCCCCTTTGCAAAAAAAAAGCCCCAAAGCATGATGTTTCCACCCCCATACTTCACAGTAGGTGTGGTGTTCTTGGGATGCAACTCGGTATTCTTCTTCCTCCAAACACGACGAGTTGAGTTTATACCAAAATGGGTACATGGATGATACAGCAGAGGATTGGGAGAATGTCATGTGGTCAGATGAAACCAAAATAGAACTTTTTGGTATAAACTCAACTTGTCGTGTTTGGAGGAAGAAGAATACTGAGTTGCATCCCAAGAACACCATACCTACTGTGAAGCATGGGGGTGGAAACATCATGCTTTGGGGCTGTTTTTCTGCTAAGGGGACAGGACGATCTATCCGTGTTAAGGAAAGAATGAATGGGTCCATGTATCGTGAGATTTTGAGCCAAAACCTCCTTCCATCAGTGAGAGCTTTGAATGGTTGACCAAATACTTATTTTCCACCATCATTTACAAATAAATTATTTAAAATTCCTACAATGTGAATTCTTGATTTTTTTTTGATCACATTCTGTCTCTCACAGTTGAAGTGTACCTATGATGAAAATGACAGACCTCTGTCATCATTTTAAGTGGGAGAACTTGCACAGTCGGATGCTGACTAAATACTTTTTTTGCCCCACTGTAGCTCTTGAATATAGCCGTCAGAGGGGGAAATGAGGATGAATGGAAGGTTGATGAAATCGTCAAATTCCTACAGAAGGAGGTTCAGAGCATAGAAAGAGCACTGCAAATGACAACGTCGTACACCCAGAAAGAACAAAAAACAGAAAGTAAGCCACGGAAGCAGTTATGCTCATCCAATGGCACAAAAATGAACAGACCCAGTGTCACACTTATTAGATGTCGAACCCTAAGATGCAGAGAAGGAGGGAGACAGTTTGCAGGAAAACATAGTTTAATTTAAAATACTAAAACTAGAACAAACAAAAAGCACGCACGTGGGCGGATACAACAAACTAAGGGCTATGAACAAACAAATCGGAAGCAGGGAACAAAAAACAGTAAGCTACAAACATCAACTGAATATATCTTACCGCTACTCTGCAATCACACGACCAGTAGGAATGACAAGTAGAAAATGACATTGATAATAATCCAGCCCTGACTGGAGGAGAAAACAGGTCTTAAATAGTGGCCGGCTGATTGATACCAGGTGTGGCCAGGTGCCAATCAGCCACAGCTGAGGGTTACACAGCACTCAGGGAGACAAACAGGAAACAGAACCAAAATAAGAGTTGCTGACAGGAACTAAAGACAAATGCAAGGGAAAAACTAAGACATAGACCAAAACTGTCAGGGACATGCCTGACACCCAGCATGCAATGTGCTGCTGCTGCACCGCACACAGCTAGCCAGAATATACACAACTGTACAAACCCCGTTTCCACATGAGTTGGGAAATTGTGTTAGATGTAAATATAAACGGAATACAATGATTTGCAAATCCTTTTCAACCCATATTCAGTTGAATATGCTACAAACAAAAGATATTTGATGTTCACACTCAAATATTTTTTTTTTTGCAAATAATAATTAACTACACGTGCCAAAGTAGTTGGGAAAGGGCATGTTCACCACTGTGTTACATCACCTTTTGTTTTAACAACACTCAATAAACGTTTGGGAACTGAGAAAACGAATTGTTGAAGCTTTGAAAGTGGAATTCTTTCCTATTCTTGTTTTATGTAGAGCTTCAGTCGTTCTTGTTGTCATATTTTACATTTCATAATGTGCCACACATTTTCGATGGGAGACCGGTCTGGACTGCAGGCGGGCCAGGAAAGTACCTGCACTCTTTTTTTTTTATGAAGCCACGCAGTTGTAACACTTGTCTTGCTGATATAAGCAGGGGCGCCCATGATAACGTTGCTTGGATGACAACATATGTTGCTCCAAAACCTGTATGTACCTTTCAGCATTAATGGTGCCTTCACAGATGTGTAAGTTACCCATGCCTTGGGCACTATTACACCCCCATACCATCACAGATGCTGGCTTTTGAACTTTGCGCCTATAACAATCCAAATGGTTATTTTCCTCTTTTTTCTGGAGGACACCACGTCCACAGGAAACCATCTCAAGCGGATCAGCAGCGTAGAAATGTCCCCAACCGATACACAGGCGAGCGGTCCATCCTGGGTCCCGACGAGCGGTCCATCCTGGGTCTCGACTCTGGACAGCCAGTACTTCATCCATGGTCATCGGACCGGACCCCCTCTACAAGGGAGGGGGGGGACATAGGAGAAAGAAAAGAAGCGGCAGATCAACTGGTCTAAAAAGGAGGTCTATTTAAAGGCTAGAGTATACAGATGAGTTTTAAGGTGAGACTTAAATGCTTCTACTGAAGTAGCATCTCGAACTGTTACCGGGAGGGCATTCCAGAGTACTGGAGCCCGAACGGAAAACGCTCTATAGCCCGCAGACTTTTTTTGGGCTCTAGGAATCACTAATAAGCCGGAGTCCTTTGAGCGCAGATTTCTTGCCGGGACATATGGTACAATACAATCGGCAAGATAGGATGGAGCTAGACCGTGTAGTATTTTATACGTAAGTAGTAAAACCTTAAAGTCACATCTTAAGTGCACAGGAAGCCAGTGCAGGTGAGCCAGTACAGGCGTAATGTGATCAAACTTTCTTGTTCCTGTCAAAAGTCTAGCAGCCGCATTTTGTACCAACTGTAATCTTTTAATGCTAGACATGGGGAGACCCGAAAATAATACGTTACAGTAATCGAGACGAGACGTGACAAACGCATGGATAATGATCTCAGCGTCTTTAGTGGACAAAATGGAGCGAATTTTAGCGATATTACGGAGATGAAAGAAGGCCGTTTTAGTAACGCTTTTAATGTGTGCCTCAAAGGAGAGAGTTGGGTCGAAGATAATACCCAGATTTTTTACCGAGTCACCTTGTTTTATTATTTGGTTGTCAAATGTTAAAGTTGTATTATTAAATAGAGGTCGGTGTCTAGCAGGACCGATAATCAGCATTTCCGTTTTTTTGGCGTCAAGTTGCAAAAAGTTAGCGGACATCCATTGTTTAATTTCATTAAGACACGCTTCCAACTGACTACAGTCCGGCATGTTGGTCAGCTTTAGGGGCATGTAGAGTTGGGTGTCATCAGCATAACAGTGAAAGCTAACACCGTATTTGCGTATGATGTCACCCAGCGGCAGCATGTAGATGCTGAAGAGTACAGGGCCAAGGACTGAACCCTGGGGAACTCCACACGTTACCTTAACATAGTCCGAGGTCACACTGTTATGGGAGACGCACTGCATCCTATCAGTAAGATAAGAGTTAAACCAAGACAGGGCTGAGTCCGACATACCAATTCGTGTTTTGATACGTTCTAATAAAATATTATTATTTGACGAAGCGGTTGTTGCTGGACACACGAAGGACTCTTGGGAGAAGACGGATGGCCGCGTGTCTGGCGACTCTTTTCTGTCGAGGACGTGAAGATATCCACCTTGTCGGAATTATGACAACAGGACATCTGCTGATTGGAGTAAGCGTTGCTCTGGTATGTCGACGAATTGGACGTTGCTGGCAGTCTTCAAAGTACCCCAAAGCTGCCACAAATGATTGGAGGATGCGAGAAGAACTGTGGATTGCATCGGACTGTCTACCCCCCAGTTTTGAGGTCCAGTCATAGACAATTTAGGGTGAAAAGAAAATTATATTTTCACCCGCATAAAAATCCTTCTAACTTGGTTTGTTTCCCTGGCTTCAAGACTCTCCCTAAGGACAGTGCAGCGAAGACACAACAAACTCCCTTTTTGTCTCTCATGGACGCACACCTGTTGTTGTTGACTTTGGACTAGCGACTTCAATGCACCAAGGCCGCGGAATAGAGACACACTACACGCTAACACACACACACATTGACAAAAATATACACCACACATACACACCCCCCACCAACCCAACCCAACGCCCTCGACGCAAATCCCATAGGGGTGATGAATGGATGGTCAGCGCCTGAGAACTGCGGCCTACCACCATGACCTTGAACTACCTTCCCTCTGTTGCTAGATATCTCGAGATATCTAGAGTTTTTTTCACACTCCAGACTGGGCCCCCAGTCTGGTTCTGGATTTTCAGACCAGTTGATCTGCCGTTTCTTTTCTTTTTCTTCTATGTCCCACTCTCCTTTGTGGAGGGAGTCCGGTCCGATCCGGTGGCCATGTACTGCTCGCCTGTGTATCGGCTGGGGACATCTCTGCGCTGCTGATCCGCCCCCGCTTGGGATGGTTTCCTGCTGGCTCCGCTGTGAACGGGACTCTCGCTGCTGTGTTGGATCCGCTTTGGACTGGACTCTCGCGACTGTGTTAGATCCATTATGGATTGATCTTTCACAGTATCATGTTCTCATAGTCATCATTGTCACCGACGTCCCACTGGGTCATTATTGTCACCGATGTCCCACTGGGTGTGAGTTTTCCTTGCCCTTATGTGGGCCTACCGAGGATGTCGTAGTGGTTTGTGCAGCCCTTTGAGACAGTAGTTATTTAGGGCTATACAACTAAACATTGATTGATTGATTGATATTATTTTACTCATCCTTTCCTAGCGTTTACCTTTTTCCCATCTAAATGTAACGATGTGTCACTTCATTTCTGTTAGTTTTTCGTGTTTTTGTATTTACTTCCTGTTCAGTGCTCTTATTTTGTTGTATTTCCTGTTTTTTATTCACGGAGCACTGTTTTTCTCTTTTCGTTGATTGGCAGCGGTTCACACCTGCTGTCAATCACACTAGTGTCTATTTATGTTTCACTCGAGCACTCCTCAGTGCTCGATGATAATATTATGTTGAGAATGTTTATCTGCACGACTGCTTTATGTTTGTTTTTGTTATTTTCGTATGTGTATTAAATTCTTCTTACCTTCACTCAACTCTCCTGGATTCTTGCATACTCGGGGACACACAACTGCAGCCATGCGACATCCCAACACTAAATACGGTATTAGCTTTCACTGCTATGCTGATGACACCCAACTCTACATGCCCCTAAAGCTGACCAACACGCCGGACTGTAGTCAGTTGGAAGCGTGTCTTAATGAAATTAAACAATGGATGTCCGCTAACTTTTTGCAATTTAACGCCAAAAAAACGGAAATGCTGATTATCGGTCCTGCTAGACACCGACCTCTATTTAATAATACAACTTTAACATTTGAAAACCAAATAATAAAACAAGGTGACTCGGTTAAAAATCTGGGTATTATCTTCGACCCAACTCTCTCCTTTGAGTCACACATTAAACGCGTTACTAAAACGGCCTTCTTTCATCTCCGTAATATCGCAAAAATTTGCTCCATTTTGTCCACTAAAGACGCCGAGATCATTATCCATGCGTTTGTTACGTCTCGTCTCGATTACTGTAACGTATTATTTTCGGGTCTCCCCATGTCTAGCATTAAAAGATTACAGTTGGTACAAAATGCGGCTGCTAGACTTTTGACAAGAACAAGAAAGTTTGATCACATTACGCCTGTACTGGCTCACCTGCACTGGCTTCCTGTGCACTTAAGATGTGACTTTAAGGTTTTACTACTTACGTATAAAATACTACACGGTCTAGCTCCATCCTATCTTGCCGATTGTATTGTACCATATGTCCCGGCAAGAAATCTGCGTTCAAAAGACTCCGGCTTATTAGTGATTCCTAGAGCCCCAAAAAAAGTCTGCGGGCTATAGAGCGTTTTCCGTTCGGGCTCCAGTACTCTGGAATGCCCTCCCGGTAACAGTTCGAGATGCTACCTCAGTAGAAGCATTTAAGTCTCACCTTAAAACTCATCTGTATACTCTAGCCTTTAAATAGACCTCCTTTTTAGACCAGTTGATCTGCCGCTTCTTTTCTTTCTCCTATGTCCCCCCCTCCCTTGTGGAGGGGGTCCGGTCCGATGACTATGGATGAAGTACTGGCTGTCCAGAGTCGAGACCCAGGATGGACCGCACGTCGGGACCCAGGATGGACCGCTCGCCTGTATCGGTTGGGGACATCTCTACACTGCTGATCCGCCTCCGCTTGAGATGGTCTCCTTTGGACGGGACTCTCGCTGCTGTCTTGGATCCGCTTTGGACTGAACTCTCGCGGCTGTGTTGGATCCACTATGGATTGAACTTTCACAGTATCATGTTAGACCCGCTCGACATCCATTGCTTTCGGTCCCTTAGAGGAGGGGGGGGGGGGGGGGGGGGGGGTTGCCCACATCTGAGGTCCTCTCCAAGGTTTCTCATAGTCAGCATTGTCACTGGCGTCCCACTGGATGTGAATTCTCCCTGCCCACTGGGTGTGAGTTTTCCTTGCCCTTTTGTGGGTTCTTCCGAGGATGTTGTAGTCGTAATGGTTTGTGCAGTCCTTTGAGACATTTGTGATTTGGGGCTATATAAATAAACATTGATTGATTGATTGATTGATTGATCTTTTATGGGGCGCCTTATGGCGACCCATCAGCGTTCTTGTTCTGTAACCCTGTACTCTGTTTGTTTGTCTAATCTTGAACAGGTTTGTGCTGAAAACAAAGTTTCGTTGTGCTTGTGCAATGACAATAAAGACCTATCCTATCCAATTAAGCAGAAAAATGGCTCGCTGTTTACTCGATGGAGGGAGTCAGAGAAGCTTCATCCATGAAAACCTTGTGAAGAGCCTGAACTTACACTTTTAGCTCCTCTGAGCCCACAATGTCACAACGCAACACATTGAACGTCATATTGAAGAATATCTGGGACAACCAGCAAAGAATTGAAATTGAGGCTTTAGAAACACCTCAGTTGTGCTCAGCTCTGATGAAAGTTCCCAGTGACCAGATTCAACATGAGCTCAAGAAAAAAGGACTACAACCAGCAGAGTTCCCAGATAATGATGATGATCCTGAACTATCTGTCCTAATAGGAGCAGACTACTATCGGCAAATTGTCTCAGGAACGACTGAAAGAGACATTAGTTGCACTGGAGAGCACATCTGGATGGTCTGTGCAGGGACCAGTGTGCATGTCAAGTGTCTCTGAGGCAACCTGCCTGTTCATTCCACTTGAAGAGGACACACTTGTCTCCAAGCGACTAAGTGCATTTTGGGAAATTGAGTCTCTGGGCGTCACAAGTGAAAACACAAAGAACCCAGCAGAAGAAGAGGCTCTGCAGATGTTTGAGAGAACAACAACTTTCAAGGATGGACGACATCACGGGGAGTTGCCATGGAAATCAAGACAAAACAGCGCTCCAAGACAACTACAGAGTAGCTAAAAAACGATTTGAAGGTCTGAAGGAAAGACTGAAGAAGGGTGTTACAGCAGAACATTGCAGAGGATGTGCCAAAGGACAACGCAAGTACAGACAACGTGAAATACTACTTACCTCACCACGCAGTACTCAGAGAAGACAAAGTGACCACAAAGCTGAGAGTGGTGTTTGATGCGTCATCTCATGAAGATGGCAGTCCATCCCTCAATGACTGTCTGCTCACAGGACCAAACCTGAATCCAGATCTCCTCAGTGTCCTCATTAAATTCAGAAAAAATGAAATTGTTTTTATGCCAGACATAAAAAAGGCTTTCTTGCAGATCTCCATAGTGGAGAAAGACAGAGATGCAGTGAGATTTCTGTGGCTCACAGGTCCACTGCGAATGACCAGTGTGGTGTTTGGGGCTCCCCCAAGTCCATTCCTACTCGCAGCTACGATCAGAAAACACCTAAAACCATATGAAAGAAAACAACCACAGGTTGTAGAGACACTAAGAGAGTACACTTTACGTCGATGATTTCATTGCAAGCGCACACAGTGTTGAAGAGGCTTACCATGTGACAAGAACTGCAACTCAAATGCCGTCAACCGCAGGCATGGACCTCTGCAAATGGATGACCAACTGTCATGAGCTGTTGAAGAAATTGGAGGAGGGCACAACAGACCACACGCTGGCATCAGAGACACACGGAGCTGTGCTTAAGGTGTTGGGCTTAGTGTGGAGACCAAAAACAGATGACTTCACCTTTGACCTCAGACCACTGTTAAAGGGGAACATTATCACCAGACCTATGGAAGCGTCAATATATACCTTGATGGTGCAGAAAAAAGACCATCTATTTTTTCAACCGATTTCCGAACTCTAAATGGGTGAATTTTGGCGAATTAAACGCCTTTCTGTTTATCACGCTGGAAGCGATGATGTCAGAATGTGACGTCGCCGAGGTAATACAGCCGCCATTTTCATTTTCATCACATTACAAACACCGGGTCTCAGCTCTGTTATTTTCCGTTTGTTTTACTATTTTTTGGAACCTTGGAGACATCATGCCTCGTCGGGGTGTTGTCGGAGGGTGTAACAACACTAACAGGGAGGGATTCAAGTTGCACCACTGGCCCGAAGATGCCAAAGTGTCTGCCGCCAGACCCCCATTGAATGTACTGGAGTTTCTCCACATTTTACCGGCGATGCTAAGACAGACATGGCACAGAGATGTATGGATAACCTGCAGATGCATTTGCAACGACAGTCAACGAAATCACAAAGGTGAGTTTTGTTGATGTTGACTGCCAGCTAATCGATGCTAACATGCTATGCTAATCGATGCTAACATGCTATTTACCGGCGGTGCTAAAGCAGACATGGCACAGAGATGTATGGATAACCTGTAGATGCATTTCCAACAATATTACGTTTCCTCCCACCCACATTTAATGTGAAACAAACACTTACCAATCGACGGATTTAAGTTGCTCCAGTGTCAAAAGATGCGAAAGTCCTGATAGTTTGGTCCGCACATTTTACCGGCGATGCTAACGCAGCTATTCGGCCATGCTATGGCTATGAATAGCGTCAATAGCTATTCACTCAATAGCTTCAGTTTCTTCTTCAATATTTTCATACTCCAACCATCTGTTTCAATACATGCGTAATCTGTTGAATCGCTTAAGTCGCTGAAATCCGAGTTTGAATCCGAGCTAATGTCGCTATATCTTGCTGTGGTATTCCCATTGTTTGTTTACATTGGCAGCACTGTGTGACGTCACAGGGAAATGGCCAGTGTTTTCGCAGAGAGCGAAAATAAGGCACTTTAAAGCTTTATGTAGGGATATTCCGAGACCGGTAAAATTTTGAAAAAAACTTCAAAAAATACAACAAGCCACTGGGAACTGATTTTTATTGTTTTTAACCCTTTTGAAATTGTGATAATGTTCCCCTTTAAGCATCTTAAAAGAAAAGAAGAACACAAAGAGAAGTCTTCTGCAGTCAGCTGCACGCATCTATGACCCACTCGGGTTCTTGACACCTTTCACAATCAGAATCAGGTGCATGTTTCAAGAAATGTGGGAAAGAGGACTCTCCTGGGACGAAGAGCTACCACCTGACCTGACTCAAGAATGGCAACAGTGGTGTTCAGAACTGCCCCAGCTACACCAGCTCGCCATACCAAGGTGGTATCGAACAGACATGAATCGCCAGATGGAGAACCTACAATGAGCCTAGTCGCTTTCAAATCAATCAATCAATCAATCAATCAATCAATGTTTACTTATATAGCCCTAAATCACTAGTGTCTCAAAGGGCTGCACAAACCACTACGACATCCTCGGTAGGCCCACATAAGGGCAAGGAAAACTCACACCCAGTGGGACGTCAGTGACAATGATGACTATGAGAACCTTGGAGAGGAGGAAAGCAATGGATGTCGAGCGGGTCCAACATGATACTGTGAAAGTTCAATCCATAATGGATCCAACACAGTCGCGAGAGTCCAGTCCAAAGCGGATCCAACACAGCAGCGAGAGTCCCGTTCACAGCGGAGCCAGCAGGAAACCATCCCAAGCGGAGGCGGATCAGCAGCGCAGAGATGTCCCCAGCCGATACACAGCCAGTACTTCATCCATGGTCATCGGACTGGACCCCCTCCACAAGGGAGGGGGGGACATAGGAGAAAGAAAAGAAGCGGCAGATCAACTGGTCAAAAAAGGAGGTCTATTTAAAGGCTAGAGTATACAGATGAGTTTTAAGGTGAGACTTAAATGCTTCTACTGAGGTGGCATCTCGAACTGTTACCGGGAGGGCATTCCAGAGTACTGGAGCCCGAACGGAAAACGCTCTATAGCCCGCAGACTTTTTTGGGGCTTTGGGAATCACTAATAAGCCGGAGTCCTTTGAACGCAGATTTCTTGCCGGGACATATGGTCCATGGTGGCTCCTCTCGAGATAATGACACTGCCACGCCTGGAGCTCATGGGAGCTGTGATTGGAGCGAGACTAGCAAACAACTTGATGACGACTCTAAAGCTGGAACCAAATCCGACAAGAATGTGGACAGACTCAATGATTACACTGCATTGGATTTGCAGCTCAGCTCAGAAGTGGAAACAGTTTGTTGCAAACAGAGTGACCGAGATCCAGTCACTGACCAACCCTGAGAGATGGTCACACATCCCAGGAAAGATGATACAGAACCACCTATGGTGGAACGGACCCAGCGTTCTGACATCAACTGATCAGTCAGAGGAGACTGAAAATGACAACGATCCAGACAAGTTGAATGCAGAACTAAGGTCCAGCCAACAGATCACTGTGCAGCTTGCTGCAAATGACACAGACCCCACTGAACCAGTCCTCCGAGTGCCAGCCTGGATAAAGAGATTCATAGCCAATGCTCAAACAAAAAACAAAGACAAAAGGAGAACTAGCTGCTGACGAGTTATTCGAGGCAGAAAAGTACTGGATCAAGACAACACAGCAACAGAGTTTCAGCCAGGTAATCAAACAACTGAAAGTAGAAAAGGGCCTAAACAACGACTGCAAGATTAAAGAACTCAAACCTTTTCTGGATGAACACGAGCTGTTCAGTGTGGGAGGAAGGCTGCAACAGTCCGATTTCACATACAGAGAGCCGCACCAATGGATTATGCCCAATAAACACAGATATTCAGAACTGCTGATACAGAGCTCTCATGAAAAGGTGATGCACTCCGGAGTGAGAGACACTCTCGTTCAAGTGAGGAAGAGATACTGGATCTTGCGTGCCGGGCAGCTCGTGAAGAGAACTGTGGCCAGCTGCACCGTTTGCAAAAGATTCAAGGCAAAAACCGGACGGCAGATCACTGCGCCCTTTCCCAAAGAACTGAATCTTCACCATTGGAAGTGAAGTGCAGGGCCACTTTATGTGAAAGCAGATAATTCTGGGGAGAAGTCTTACATCGGTCTATTCACCTGTGCTGTCACCAGAGCAGTACACCTGGAACTGGTCTCAGATCAGTCAACAGAGACATTCCTGTTGGGACTGAAAAGATCCATCTCCAGAATAGGATTATGCAAAATAATCTACCCAGACAATGCCAGAACATTCAAGAGAGCTGATCAAGACCTGAAGGAGCTGTGGAAAGCTATCAAAGAACCCCCAACTGTTAAGAGTTCTTCTCAGAAAACGGCATCACCTGGAAGTTTATTGCAGAGCGAGCAGCCTGGTGGGGTGGATTCTGGGAGAGGCTCGTCCGATCAGTAAAAACATGCCCGAAGAAAGTTCTAGGGAGAGCTTTCTGGTGGGAAAACGGCTGACCTCTCTGCCACCAAAGCCCATCCCTGCTAACATTCAGCACCCAACTGCAAACAAGGCAGCGATCAGTCGAAGATGGAAGTACAGACAGAGACTCACAACCAGCTTCTGGAACACTTGGCGTAAGGATTACCTACTGGACTTGAAGTCAGCACACCGCTGTGACACACCGACACCCACCCCACTGAAAGTGGGTGATGTTGTACTCATTGGAGAGGACGACACTCCCAGACAAACCTGGAAACTGGGAAGAATCACGGAACTGGACTCTCCCTATTATTTTAGATCCACTATGGACTGGACTCTCACTATTATGTTAGATCCACCATGGACTGGACTCTCACTATTATGTTAGATCCACTATGGACTGGACTCTCCCTATTGTGTTAGATCCACTATGGACTGGACTCTCCCTATTATGTTAGAACCACTATGGACTGGACTTTCACTAATATTTTAGATCCACTATGGACTGGACTCTCCCTATTATGTTAGATCCACTATGGACTGGACTCTCACTATTATGTTAGATCCACTATGGACTGGACTCTCCCTATTATGTTAGATTGACTATGGACTGGACTTTCCCTATTATGTTAGATCCACTATGGACTGGATTCTCACACTATTATGTTAGATCCACCATGGACTGAACTCTCACTATTGTTAGATCCACCATGGACTGGACTCTCACTATTATGTTAGATCCACTATGGGCTGGACTCTCCCTATTATGTTAGATCCACTATGGACCAGACTCTCACAAAATTTTGCTAGACCCACTCGACGTCCATTGCATCCGGTCTCCCCCAGAGGGGAGAGTCACCCACATATGCGGTCCTCTCCAAGGTTTCTCATAGTCATTCACAGCGACGTCCAACTGGGGTGAGTTTTCCTTGCCCTTATGTGGGCTCTGTACCACGAATGTCATTGTATCTTGTGCAGCCCTTTGAGACACTTGTAATATAGGGCTATATAAATAAACATTGATTGATTGATTGATTGATTGAATACAATTGTTGAAATCATCAATACACAAAACATGTATTGATTTCCAACACATTTGTTTTAAGAGTGGATACACCTGTGGCCGGGCCGAGTGATTAATCAGAATCAGACATACTTTATTAATCCCTGAGGGGAAATTTAAATATTAGGCAAAATCTCATTCAAGATCAGACAATCATTACAGGGAGACAGAACAGGATCAAACATTACAGGGAGACAAAACAGGATCAAAGATTACAGGGAGACAGAACAGGATCAAACATTAAACATTACAGGAAGACAGAACAGGATCAAACATTACAGGGAGACAGAACAGGACCAAACATCAAAAATTACAGGGAGACATAACAGGATCAAACATTACAGGGAGACGGAACATGATCAAACAATACAGGGAGACAGAACAGGATCAAACCTTAAGGGAGACAAAACAGGATCAAACATTACAGGACACAGAACAGGATCAAACATTACAGGGAGACAGAACAGGATCAAACCTTAAGGGAGACAAAACAGGATCAAACATTACAGGAGACAGAACAGGGTCAAACATTACAGGGAGACAAAACAGGATCAAACAATACATGGAAACAGAACAGGATCAAACATTACAGGGAGACAGAACAGGATCAAGCATTACAGGGAGACAGAACAGGATCAAACATTACAGGGAGACAGTACAGGATCAAACATTACAGGGAGACAAAACAGGATCAAACATTACAGGGAGACAGAACAGGATCAAACCTTTAGGGACACATAACAGGATCAAACCTTAAGGGAGACAAAACAGGATCAAACATTACAGGAGACAGAACAGGATCAAACATTACAGGGAGACAAAACATGATCAAACAATACAGGGAGACAGAACTGGATCAAACATTACAGAGAGACAGAACTAGATCAAACATTACAGAGAGACAGAACTGGATCAAACATTACAGGGAGACAGAACAGAATCAAACATTACAGGTAGACAGAATATGATCAAACATTACAGGGAGACAGACCAGGATCAAACATTACAGGGAGACGGAACATGATCAAACATCAAACATTACAGGTAGTCAGAACGGGATCAAACATTACAGGATCATACATTAAAAGGAGACAGAACAGGATCAAACATTACAGGGAGACAGAACGGGATCAAACATTACAGGATCAAACATTACAGGGAGACAGACCAGGATCAAACATTACAGGTAGACAGAACAGGATCAAACATTACAGGGAGACAGAACAGGATCAAACATTACAAGGAGACAGACCAGGATCAAACATTACAGGGAGACAGACCAGGATCAAACATTACAGGGAGACAGAACAGGATCAAACATTACACGTAGACAGAACATGATCAAAAATTACAGGGAGACAGAACAGGATCAAACCTTAAGGCAGACAAAACAGGATCAAACATTACAGGAGACAGAACAGGATCAAACATTAAAGAGAGACAGAACTGGATCAAACATTACAGGGAGACAGAACAGGATCAAATATTGTAAAGAGACAGAACTGGATCAAACATTACAGGTAGAAAGAACATGATCAAACATTACAGGGAGACAGACCAGGATCAAACATTACAGGGAGACAGAACAGGATCAAACATCAAACATTACAGGTAGACAGAACTGGATCAAACATTACAGGATCATACATTAAAAGGAGACAGAACCGGATCAAACATTACAGGGAGACAGACCAGGATCAAACATTACAGGTAGACAGAACTGGTTCAAACATTACAGGGAGACAGAACAGGATCAAACATTACAGGGAGACAGAACAGGATCGCTAACGGGTCTGCCAACTTCCGGCGCCCCTTACAAAAAAGGTGAGATCCAGGTAAACGAGCGCAGGGAATGGGAGGAAAAAAATGAATAAAAAAATAAATAAAAATACAAAATAAAAATCAATTAGGACACCTGATTCTGTCCATTTTGGACAGGTGTCCCAATACTTCTGGCAATACAGTATATTTTTGCAGGGGAAACAAAATAAAAGAAGAAGAAGTAACAGCATACTGCACTGGCAGAATGTGGCACTCCTAAGAATGCTAATGATGCTGCAAAGCTGCTAACAAGCGCAGCTCTTCAAAAGAAAGGTGAAATGTCATTGTTATTTTTTTTTTGTGTGTGAGAAACACCTCCGAGTGGTTTTTTTTTTTTTTTTTTGCTTCTCTTTTGGTGTCCCTCACCCAAATGTGCGCATTATTGGGTTTTAGGTTCTCAAACCAGGTAGAGGTGTTCAGCGGGCAAAAATGAAAATAGGCCCCTTCACCATCACGTGGACTTTTGCTAATTGCTCTTGGTTATGACGGAACTGCTGCGGGGGGAAAATAAGCGAGCTCTGCTTCAAAGCGAGCCGTGTTTCGCCGTCCGCGGAAGACGAAAGCTAAAAAAAGGAGAGGTTTGACAAGAGTGAGCAAGACGGAGGCGGTTGGTGCGGCGCTGCACTTTCATTCGTGCT
>NC_084633.1:16185899-16229327 GCF_033978795.1 Nerophis ophidion | reverse complement strand
GTGGCCGCCTTGCAGGATGAGGTGCACGGCGAGGCGGACGACCTCGCAGAGGCCACACCTGTGGCAGACGTGGAGGAGGCTTGGCAGCAGCAGACGAAGGTGCGGGGGCTGCAGCCGAAGCAGGTGCAGAGGCCGGCGGAGGAGCAGGCGCAGGCTTCAGCCGAGGAGCAGGCGCAGAGGCCGGCGGAGGAGCAGGCGCAGGCTTCAGCCGAGGAGCAGGCGCAGGCTTCAGCCGAGGAGCAGGCGCTGGCTTCAGCCGAGGAGCAGGCGCAGGCTTCAGCCGAGGAGCAGGCGCTGGCTTCAGCCGAGGAGCAGGCGCTGGCTTCAGCCGAGGAGCAGGCGCTGGCTTCAGCCGAGGAGCAGGCGCTGGCTTCAGCCGAGGAGCAGGCGCTGGCTTCAGCCGAGGAGCAGGCGCTGGCTTCAGCCGAGGAGCAGGCGCTGGCTTCAGCCGAGGAGGAGGCGTTGGCTTCAGCCGAGGAGGAGGCGTTGGCTTCAGCCGAGGTGCAGGTGCTGCAGCCGAAGAAGGCGGCGTCGTGGAGTATGGCGTAGTCGTCGCCGTCGTGGAGGTCGGCGTAGTCGTCGCCGTCGTGGAAGAAGGCGTAGTAGTCGGCGTCGTGGAAGAAGGCGTAGTAGTCGGCGTGGAAACCGCAGTTGTCGACGCAGGTGTTGGAGTGGGTTCCAACTTAAGAGCTGGTGCGAACTCCAGCTTTGGAGCTGGTGCTGGAGTGGGCTCCAGCTCTGGAGCTGGTGATAGAGTGTGCTCCAGCTTTGGAGCTAATGCTGGACTGGGTTCCAGCTTTAAGGCTGGTGCTGGAGTGGGTTCCAGCTTAGGAACAGGTGCTGGTGCGAGGACCAGGAAAGAGTCGATTGCTGGCGTGAGAACCAGACTAGGATTCGGTGCTGGTGTGTGAACCAGGCGAGAGACCGAAGCTGGTGTGGGAACAAGGTTAGGAACCTCTTCTGGTGTGAAAACCAGGCGAGAGTCTACTTTTGGTGTAAAAACCAGGTTAGGGACAGTGCCGAACATCGGTGGTGGAGGACGTGCTGGAGGTAATGACCTCGCAAGTCTGAACACCGGTGGAGGAGGTCTACTTGGTCGTTGTGATTTGACCGGGGGAAACACAGGTGGAGGAGGTCTACAAGGCCGTTGAGACTTGGCCGGGGGAAAAACAGGTGGAGGAGGTCTACAAGGCCGTTGAGACTTGGCCGGGGGAAACACAGGTGGAGGAGGTCTACGAGGAAGAGCTAAGCGGAATACAGGTGGCGGCGGCCTAGGAGGAGCTAGCGGTTTAACGGGCCGAAAAACAGGTAAGGGTGGCCTCATAGGAGGTTGCGGTTTGACAGTTTTAAGAAATGGTAGCGTCTGCGCTACCTCCGCAACACAGCTATAGGCCATAGCCCCCCCCTCCAGACGGGAATCCCAGACCCGTTCCCTGTGGTCAGGGACTGACCATAAGGGAGGGTGGTGGGAGGTTTGGAGGCGGGCAGACTCCTCCCCTCTATATTGTCCAGAGTGTCCCTTTGAAAAGGGAGAAAAAACCTTGGACTTGGGCTGGGAATGAGGTTTTACAGGTGGAGTTGAAAAAGCAGATGGTTGGGATTTACCAGAATAATAAAAAGCAAAAATGTCCTGGAAATTCTGTATTTTATTATTAATGTTATTGTCATTTGAAAATGGATGAGAAAGAGAATCTTCCAAAAAAAATTCCTCATTGATGATGTCATCAACGGAGGACGGGTTTGCGTTACCGGGAGGCGTCGACGAAATGACGTCATCTGCGCGGGACACAAGTTGAGAATTTGCCCAGTCGGTAAAACTGTTAGCAAAGTGTGTTATTGGGTCCCCAAACAATGGTGTAGGGGTTTTGTATGCGGACTGTAGGTTGCTGTGTTTATGAGGAGGGAGGCATGGAGTGGGAAAGTCACTGTCACGGGACGAAGCCATCGTTCGCGGCTTCCGCCTACGCGGACGAGCGCGAGCGCTGCGGGAGGGAAACTCACCGGACCGGGAAACATCGATGGGGATCAGGGTTCCATCCGGACCCCACATGATACTTTCATCCGGGTTGCATCGGAGAGTCTCTGCCTCCATCGCCCGAAACATAATCCATGTACCTTCATCGAAGGCGTCCTCGTGGTTGCCAGACGCGAAGGAACCATTCTTTGGTCGGATCTTACTGTTACGCTTGTGTGGCATTGTAATGCCGGATTCGGTCCTCCGTGGATGCGTCAGCAAGAACACAGCAAAAAGGTAAGAACTAAGGGATTTATTAAACAAAAGGAGCTATGAACAAAAATACTGATACAAATAGAAAAGGCAAATAAAAGCGCTAGCATGGAAAGCTAGGACAAACAAACCGAAGCACAAGGGCACCAAAAGGAAATACAAAACAACTAGCGTGAAAGCTAGGAATAAAAATAAAGCTTAGCGTGAGAGCTAGCGAAAACGAGAGTGAGAGACAAGTCGTAAACAGATGTATGTGAACAAAACTAAGATCCGACAATCAGTGAACAGAAAACGCTGGCTTATAAACAGGTGGTGATTAGTAAAGACAGGTGTGCTGGAAAAGAGAGTAGCAGCTGAAACTAATGAGTGACCATGGAAACGAACGAAACAGGAACTAAGTATGTCAAACCGCAGAGTGATATAAAAATGGAACAAAAATAACAATACGGTGATGATCCGACCATCGGATCACAACACGAATAAGTTTTTCAACTTGTTTAAGTCGGGGTCCACGTTAATCAATTCATGGTAGACATGGTTATGACATTCTCTGTACATGCTTCAGGCTCCGTAGCTAAATTTAGACCAAAGCATATCCAATACATATTATCTAGACCAGTGATTCTCAACTGTCACACGCGTATGTGAACATCTTTCTCTCGTGGGTCCCCCCTGATGCCGACAGATCCTCACAGTAGCCCGGGAGTTTTATTGTGTGCGCACACATGCCAGGACCGTACTTCCCTCTACAAAATTTCAGTCTTTTGGTTTGAAAGCACCTAGCAACAGTCTGCGCCGCGACATTTCAACTTCTCTGGTTCACTCTTCCTCCCGCCATGGTCTCGTGCGTGTCCGTTGCCAAAAACGTGTATCGGGACCGGCTGCTGCTAATAAAGGCGACGGGTGATTAGATAGCCAGTCCCAGCTGGGCAATCCACTCACCAGCCGCTGGCCTCAAGGCCGGTCCTTACACACACAGACCACGCCCCCCTCCACAGCGTACCACTAGCTGTACGGATGCTCCAACAGTTAGTATTTAAACACAGTGTTACTGTTCAAACTGTGTGTAATGTTACAGTGGCCAAAACTATAAAACATATGTAAACTAAAACCTCTGCATTGTTTTGATGATTTAGGCCTGCTCCGTCCGCTACTGTATTTCAATGTTGGTCACTATAGTGGTACTTGGACAGCCAAGTGTTTTCTGAAGTAGTTATTGGTGAAAAAAGTTTATGAACCCCAGATCAGGACCACAATTTACTGTTTTAAATATATTAGACTCGCCATAAGGTCTACTTTAAGAAATTGTGTTGCCCCTACTTTGTCATTATACTGAAGTCATTATACATGTAAAATTGTACAAACCCCGTTTCCATATGAGTTGGGAAATTGTCTTAGATGTAAATATAAACAGAATACATTGATTTGCAAATCCTTTTCAACCCATATTCAGTTGAATGCGCAACAAAGACAAGATATTTGATGTTCAAACTCATAAACTTTATTTTTTTTTGCAAATAATAATTAATTTAGAATTTCATGGCTGCAACACGTGCCAAAGTAGTTGGGAAAGGGCATGTTCACCACTGTGTTACATCATCTTTTCTTTTAACAACACTCAAATGTTTGGGAACTGAGGAAACTAATTGTTGAAGCTTTGAAAGTGGAATTCGTTCCCATTCTTGTTTTATGTAGACTTTAGTCGTTCAACAGTCCGGGGTCTCTGCTGTCGTATTTTACGCTTCATAATGCACCACACATTTTTGATGGGAGACAAGTCTGGACTGCAGGCGGGCCAGGAAAGTATCCACACTCTTTTACTACGAAGCCACGCTGTTGTAACACGTGGCTTGGCATTGTTTTGCTAAAATAAGCAGGGGCGTCCATGATAACGTGGCTTGGATGACAACATATGTTGCTCCAAAACCTGTATGGACCATTCAGCAATACTGGTGCCTTCACAGATGTGTAAGTTACCCATGCCTTGGGCACTAATACACCCCCATACCATCACAGATGCTGGATTTTGAACTTTGCGCCTATAACAATCCGGATGGTTATTTTCCTCTTTGTTCCGGAGGACACCACGTCCACAGTTTCCAAATATAATTTGAAATGTGGACTCGTCAGACCACAGAACACTTTTCCACTTTGCATCAGTCCATCTTAGATGAGCTCGGGCCCAGCGAAGCCGGCGGCGTTCCTGGGTGTTGTTGATAAATGGCTTTCGTTTTGCATAGAAGAGTTTTAACTTGCACTTACAAATGTAGCGACCAACAGTAGTTACTGACAGTGGTTTTATGAATTGTTCCTGAGCTCATGTGGTGATATCCTTTACACACTGATGTCTGTTTTTGATGCAGTACCACCCGAGGGGTCAAAGGTCCGTAACATCATCGCTTACGTTCAGTGATTTCTCCAGATTCTCTGAACCTTTTGATGATTTTACGGACCGTAGATGGTAAAATCCCTAAATTCCTTGCAATAGCTCGTTGAGAAATGTTGTTCCAGAACAATTTGTGACCCTCGCCTCATCCTTGTTTGTGAATTACTTAGCATTTCATGGAAGCTGCTTTCATACCCAATTATGGCACCCACCTGTTCCCAATTAGCCTGCACACCTGTGGGATTTTCCAAATAAGTGTTTGATGAGCATTCCTAAACTTTATCAGTATTTATTGCCACCTTTCCCAACTTCTTTGTCACGTGTTGCTGGCATCAAATTCTAAAGTTAATTGATTTTTTTTTTTTAATTAATATTTTTTATCAGTTTTAAAATCAAATATGTTGTCTTTGTAGCATATTCAACTGAATATGGGTTGAAAAGGATTTGCAAATCATTGTTTTCTGTTTATATTTACATCTAACGCAATTTCTCAACTCATATGGAAACGGGGTTTGTATAATTTTACAGTTTTAAGGCACTTGTGCTTGCTTAACGAAAGTTGCTCTTTATTTTGCATATTGTGTGTTTGCAGTCGGGTTGTACGGTGTACCGGTATTGATATAGTACCGCGATACTAATTAATCATATTCAGTACTATACCACCTCTAAAAAGTGCCGATCCACCCCCATATGTTCACTATTTTATTTGAGGGCGAACTTGCAATAAGAAACAAACATTTTTTAGTTGAACTAAAGCCAATAATGCACCTTATGGTGGTCCCCTTTATTTAGAAAAGCACAGAAAAGTATCGAAATACATATTGGTACCGATACCAAAATATTGGTATTGGGAAAACACTAGTTTGCAGTACTGCTCTTTGTGTGTTTGCACTGCAATCATAGTTTTTTTTTTTGTGCGATTCAAGATTGCCATAATATAGTAACTTTCAAACCGTGGTATGGTACACCGTCTATATGTAGTGGTATGCCCCAAAAAATTACTTGTTTAAAGTACAGTGTTTTATTTTCCCATATTTAAACACATTGACATTGTTCAAACTGTGTGTAAAGTTACAGTGAAGTGAAGTGAATTATATTTATATAGCGCTTTTTCTCTAGTGACTCAAAGCGCTTTACATAGTGAAACCCAATATCTAAGTTACATTCAAACCAGTGTGGGTGACACTGGGAGCAGGTGGGTAAAGTGTCTTGCCCAAGGACACAACGGCAGTGACTAGGATGGCGGAAGCGGGAATCGAACCTGCAACCCTCAAGTTGCTGGCACGGCCACTCTACCAACCGAGCTAAACTGCCACAATAATAATAATAATAATAATAATAATAATAATAATAATAATAATAATAATAATAATAATAATAATAATAATAATAATAATAATAATAATAATAGATTTTATTGGTAAAAGCACTTCACATTGAACAAATAGAATAGAATCCTGAGGGAAATTCCGCACCACAGTTCGCCCACAATACACAATAAACACTTGGGTATTTTTTACATGTGAATAATATAAAAAACAATCTATTATGCAGCATTATTCACGTGTGAATAATATAAACATGTTATACATTTACATCACATGTACAGTCAAAAGAAAAACATATGCATTATACAGTCTGATGGCTGTCAGTATGAAGGACTTCTTGTCAACCTCAAATTTGACAACCTCAAAGGGCCTCAGTGCATTAAAAAAACAACGCTAGAACCACAAATAGCTGCCCTCAACAAGTAAAATAAATAGTAAAAAAACGAAAAAATAAAACAGCCTAATAGCTAAAACTAGCACACATATATTTAAAAAAAAGGCTTAATTGAAAAGAAGGGTTTTCGAGCGTTTTTTAAAATCGTCCACCGTCTGTGGTGCCCTCAGGTGGTCAGGGAGAGCGTTTCACAAACTGCGAGCGGCGGAGCAGAAAGCCAGTCTCCCATAGTTCGGAGCTTTGTCCTCTTGAGTTTGTAGGAGGTTAGCCTATCCGGTGCGGAGTATTTGGGAGTGAGCAGTTCTTTGAGGTAGAGGGAGGCACTTCCATGGAGGCACCGGTGAGTTAGTAGGAAGACTTTGTATTCACTCCTGAGTGGAACAGGAAGACAGTGAAGGGATTTGAGAACCGGTGTGATGCGGTCGTATTTCCTCACTCTCATCGGGAACCTAGCAGCACTATTTTTTAAGTACTGCAGCTTCTGGATGTTCTTGCTGGGGATCCCGACAAGAAGTGAGTTGCAGTAGTCGAGCCTGGAGGGGACAAAGGTGTGGACGAGCTTCTTTGGCATCGGACAGAGTGAGTGAGGGGCGGAGTTTTGCAAATGTTCCTGAGGTGGTAGAAGGAGGTCTTGCACAGTTGTTTTATGTGAGCCTCAAAGGTCAGGTGAGGATCCATTCTAAAAAAAATATTAATAATACTTGTTAAATAAAACATCCTCCTTGTGTTTAATGAATACTTAAGCCTACTACTATATTGTGTTTTAATATTGGTCATTATGGTAGTACAAACCCCGTTTCCATATGAGTTGGGAAATTGTGTTCGATGTAAATATAAACGGAATACAATGATTTGCAAATCATTTTCAACCCATATTTAGTTGAATTTGCTAAAAGACAACATATTTGATGTTCAAACTGATCAACATTATTTTTTTCGTGCAAATAATCATTACCTTTAGAATTTGATGCCAGCAACACGTGACAAAGAAGTTGGGAAAGGTGGCAATAAATACTGATTAAGTTGAGGAATGCTCATCAAACACTTATTTGGAACATCCCACAGGTGTGCAGGCTAATTGGGAACAGGTGGGTGCCATGATTGGGTATAAAAACAGCTTCCCAAAAAATGCTCAGTCTTTCACAAACAAAGATGGGGCGAGGTACACCCCTTTGTCCACAACTGCACGAGCAAATAGTCAAACAGTTTAAGAACAACGTTTCTCAAAGTGCAATTGCAAGAAATTTAGGGATTTCAACATCTACGGTCCATAATATCATTAAACGGTTCAGAGAATCTGGAGAAATCACTCCACGTAACCAACATTAAATGACCGTGACCTTCGATCCCTCAGTATCCCACTGTATTAAAAACCGACATCAATCTCTAAAGGATATCACCACATGGGCTCAGGAACACTTCAGAAAACCACTGTCACTAAATACAGTTCGTCACTACATCTGTAAGGTCAAGTTATATCTATACGATGCACAGCAAAAGCCATTTATCAACAACATCCAGAAACGCCACCGGCTACTCTGGGCCCGAGATGATCTAAGATGGACTGATGCAAAGTGGAAAAGTGTTCTGTGTTCTGTGGTCTGACGAGACCACATTTCAAATTGTTTTTGGAAATAATTGACATGGTGTCATCCGGACCAAAGGGGAAGCGAACCATCCAGACAGTTTTCGACGTAAAGTTCAAAAGCCAGCATCTGTGATGGTATGGGGGTGCATTAGTGCCCATGGCTTGGGTAACTTACGGACCTGAGTGACGTGTCAACAGCCTGTTTTCATGTCCGTTTTCCCACAATATAAACAGCATGTCTGCCCAATGACGTTATAACTATAGAATGATCGAGGGCGAGTTCTTGGTTTCTTATGTGGGTTTATTGTTAGGCAGTTCCATTAACGTCCTCCCAGCGCGGTAACAACACATAACAACAGCAGTCCGTTTTCATCTACCGTAAAGCAGTCTATCTGCCGTAAACAGCAATGTTGTGACACTCTTTGACAAGACAATACTGCCATCTACTGTACATGCATATGGTTTGAAAAACAAGGATGGACAATTCAACCCTTAACTCAATGAGTAGATGAGTGTTATGTGTGTGTAAATGTGTAAATAAATGAACACGGAAATATAAATATGTATAAATATATGAATATATATATATCCATCCATCTTCTACCGCTTATTCCCTTTCGGGGTCGCGGGGGGCGCTGGCGCCTATCTCAGCTACAATCGGGCGGAAGGCGGGGTACACCCTGGACAAGTCGCCACCTCATTGCAGGGCCAACACAGATAGACAGACAACATTCACACACTAGGGCCAATTTAGTGTTGCCAATCAACCTATCCCCAGGTGCATGTCTTTGGAAGTGGGAGGAAGCCGGAGTACCCGGAGGGAACCCACGCATTCACGGGGAGAACATGCAAACTCCACACAGAAAGATCCCGAGCCTGGATTTGAACCCAGGACTGCAGGACCTTCGTATTGTGAGGCAGACGCACTAACCCCTCTCCCACCGTGAAGCCCATATATATATATATATATATATATATATATATATATATATATATATATATATATATAAAAAGCTAGAATTCACTGAAAGTCAAGTATTTCTTATATATATATATATATATATATATATATATATATATATATATATATGTATATATATATATATATATATATATATATATATATATATATATATATATATATATATATATATATATATATGTTTTAATTGGATTATCCAGACTAAAACTCTATTCACATACAATGGTTTGTATAGGGCACAGAGTGGGTGGGTACAGGCAGGCGTAGGGTGTGGTGATTGGCTCATGTGTTACCTAGGAGGTGTTTCCGTCTGTGGCGGCATGTTGAAATTATTTCACCGTGCTTGTTGAGGGATGATAGGTCTGGATGATATATATTAAACAGTTTCTCTTTTAAGCATAGGTTGCATCTTTTATTACCACTGTTGTAATGTGTGCTGGATGCAAGAATTTGCCATGTTATTGAATATTCAACATTATTGTCTTTGAGGTTCCAAATGTGTTTGCTGAGTGCTGTAGAATTCCGCAAAGTCTGGTTTCTAAAGGAGGCCCTGTGATTATTCCATCTGGCCTTAAACGCTCCTTCGGTTAATCCTACGTACTTGTCGGATGTGCTAATGTCCTTGCGTGTTACCTTTGCTTGGTAAACGACTGATGTTTGTAAGCACCCCCCGTTGAGAACCTCCTGATGATTGAGGGAACCCCTCATGAAACAGTTCTGTAGAGATGAAGTAGTCTTGTGATTTTTCCCACACCTACATATATATATATATATATATATATATATATATATTTGTATGAAATACTTGACTTGGTGAATATAGCTGTAAATATACTCCTCCCCTTTTAACCACGCCCCTGACCACGCCCCCCAGCTCCCGAAATTGGAGGTCTCAAGGTTGGCAAGAATGCATTAATACAGTAATGTTACGAGTTTTAATTCAAAGTTAAGATACTCACCTCACCAGTCCCGCAAAAATACTGACGTAAAACGACATAACTGGCTGACATTTGGGCAGTGGAATCATGTGTCTCCTTCAAAAAAAAAAAAAATTCTTCACTTGCATTTAATAGCAAGCCGGTAAGTTAACGTCCGGTATGCCAGGTAGCTAAAAACGTGTAAAAGAGAATACTGTACATTAGTGTACAGTATTCTTTACTGTACGTTAAACTACAAGAAAATAGTCGGTTGGATATTTAATTGAAGCGTAGAAATAAACATTCACTTGCTTTAGAGCAGGGGTCACCAACCTTTTTGAAACCAAGAGCTACTTCCTGGGTACTGATTAATGGAAAGGGCTACCAGTTTGATACACACTTAAATAAATTGCCAGAAATTGCCAAATTGCTCGATTTACCTTTAATAAATAAATCTATATATATATATAAAAATGGGTATTTCTGTCCGTCATTCCGTCGTACATTTTTTTTACTTTTACGGAATGATTTTTGAAGAGAATAAATGATGAAAAAAAAAACACTCAATTGAACGGTTTAAAACAGGAGAAAACACGAAAAAAAATGAAAATTAAATATTGAAACATAGTTTATCTTTAATTTTGACTCTTTAAAATTCAAAATTCAACCGAAAAAAATGAAGAGAAAAACTAGTTAATTCGAATCTTTTTGAAATAATAATAAATTTAAAAAATGGAGCATCATTAGTAATTTTTGTTGATTAAGATTAATTTTAGAATTTTAATGACATGTTTTAAATAGGTTAAAATCCAATATGCGCTTTGTAAGAATATATAACAAATTGGACCAAGCTATATTTCTAACAAAGACAAATCATTATTTCTTCTAGATTTTCCAGAACAACATTTTTAAAAGAAATTCAAAAGACTTTGAAATAAGATTTAAATTTGATTCTACAGATTTTCTAGATTTGACAGAATAATTTTTGGGGAATTTTACTCATGATAATTTTGAAGAAATATTTCACAAATATTCTTCGTCGAAAAAACAGGAGCTGAAATGAAGAATTAAATCAAAATGTATTTATTATTCTTTACAATAAAAAAAAAAATACTTGAACATTGATTTAAATTGTCATGAAAGAAGAGAAAGGAATTTAAAAGGTAAAAAGGTATATGTGTTTAAAAATCCGACAATCATTTTTACGGTTGTATTTTTTCTCTAAAATTGTCTTTCTGAAAGTTATAAGAAGCAAAGTAAAAAAAATAACTGAATTTATTTAAACAAGTGAAGACCAAGTCTTTAAAATATTTTCTTGGATTTTCAAATTCTATTTGAGTTTTGTCTCTCTTAGAATTAAAAATGTCGAGCAAAGCGAGACCAGCTTGCTAGTAAATTAATACAATTAAAAAAAATTGAGGCAGCTCACTGGTAAGTGCTGCTATTTGAGCTATTTTTAGAACAGACCAGCGGGCACCGCGTTGGTGACCCCCTGTACATTAATGTACAGTATTCTCTATTTTGATTAATTGATACTTTTATTAGTAGATTACACACTTCAGTACATATTCCGGTACTGAATTATGGTAACACCCGAATAAGTTTTTCAACTTGTTTAAGTCAGAATCCACGTTAATCAATTCAAGGTACTGTACATTCAACTACAAGAAAATAGTCAGTTGAATGTTTAATTGAAGCGTAGAAATAAACATTCACTTGCTTTAGAAACACGACGATTAATTTACCCCATGAACCCGCCGGCAGGGTTTACAAAATAAACTCCGGCTAATAATCGGGCTTTTACTTTGAAGGGCACAACGGCAAAAGTAGCTGTTTCTTTCCCGGCGCTTGACACTCCTTCTTTACAGGCGCTGTTCACCCTGCTGTGTGTGTGTCACCTGCCGGCAGCACAGACGCCTCTATTTTCTCTAATTTTGCGAGGAAAATTGAATATTTGATTGAAGCGTGGAAATAAACATTCACTTACTTTAGAAACACGAAGATTAATTTACCACATGAACCCGTCAGCAGAGTTTATAAAATAAACTCCGGCTAATAATCGGGCTTTTACTTTGAAGGGCACAACGGCAAAAGTAGCTGTTTCTTTCCCGGCGCTTGACACTCCTTCTTTACAGGCGCTGTTCACCCTGCTGTGTGTGTGTCACCTGCCGGCAGCACAGACGCCTCTATTTTCTCTAATTTTGCGAGGAAAAGTGTTTTTTTTTTAACTCAGAATTTCACAAACGGAGTGTTTTTAAGTGAGGGCTTTGTGGAGGGCAGAATTGCATTTCTTATATTTACCAAAGGGAAATGTTGGGAATATAACGGCAATTACAGTGATTTGCATAATGAGTTACAGCTTGGTGATTCTCTCTGCGGGCTTTACAGCTTTGCTCAGCTTTTGCCTCCTCGCCGTATCAATTGGAACTGATTACTGGTACATCATTGACGTGAAGAAGCCCAACTCCCAGGACCTGAGTTCCCACTCCGGACTGTGGACGATCAATGAAGGTTTGTGCGTTCTAATTGAACTTATTCATGTTGCTGTTAAGATGCAAACAACATTAATTGCATGGCATTGTGCATCTTCATTGCAATTGCTGCCCACACCCATATGCACCACTTTGAACTGGTCCAGGGGCTCAGAGGGGGGCGATTAGTTCCAGTTGAAATTAAGCATGCATGAGTTTAATCCGCACTTGAGAAACTAATTTCGATCCAAGTGTGCACTCAGATGGCTGCAGAAAATATTGTTCATGTGAAATCATCTGGAAGGAGCATCTATGGGCTTTGCCTGCAGAGAACACACAGCATGTCATTGTGAGTGTCAGTGCTGACAATATAGGACTGACTTGGCCTTCAAAGCTTAAAGGCCTACTGAAATGAGATTTTCTTATTTAAACAGGGCTGGCAGGTCCATTCTATGTGTCATACTTGATCATTTCGCGATATTGCCATATTTTTCCTGAAAGGATTTAGTAGAGAACATCGACGATAAAGTTCGCAACTTTTGGTCGCTAATAAAAAAAGCCTTGCCTGTACCGGAAGTAGCAGACGATGTGCGCGTGACGTCACGGGTTGTGCTCACATCCTCACATTGTTTTACAATCATGGCCACCAGCAGCGAGAGCGATTCGGACCGAAAAAGCGACGATTTCCCCATTGATTTGAGCGAGGATGAAAGATTTGTGGATGAGGAAAGTGACAGTGAAAAACTAGAAAAAAGAAAAAAAAAGACAAGGGCAGTGGGAGCGATTCATATTTTATTAGACACATTTACTAGGATAATTCTGGAAACTCCCTTATCTGATTGTTGTGTTTTAGTGAGATTATATAGTCGTACCTGAAAGTCGGAGGGGTCTGGTGACCGCCAATGTCTCAGAGGGAAGCCACGTTTCTCGGCGAGGCAAGGCAGCCGGGCTGAGATTTAATTTTTTTTTCCCCTGCACGGAGTAAAAGCATCCGACGGTCGGTGGCACGAGAGTCCACAGCTGCAGCAGGAACGACGCAAACTCTCTGCTCATGTCTCCAATAAGAGCCGAATGTAAACAAGGAAACACCGGCTGTTTTTGTGTTGCTAAAGGCGGCCGCAATACACCGCTTCCTACCTACGTCTTTCTTCTTTGACGTCTCCATTATTAATTGAACAAATTGCAAAAGATTCAGCAACACAGACGTCCATAATACTGTGGATTCATGCGATGAAAAGAGACGACTTATAGCTGGGAACGGTGCTCGAACAAAATGTCATGAGCACTCGTCATACGCGTCATCATACCGCGACGTTTTCAAGAGGATACTTTGCGGGAAATTTAAAATTGCAATTTAGTCAATTTAGTATTGGCATGTGTTGCAATGTTAATATTTCATCATTGATATATAAACTATCAGACTTATTTAAACAGGGCTAGCAGGTCCATTCTATGTGTCATACTTGATCATTTTGCGATATTGCCATATTTTTGCTGAACGGATTTAGTAGAGAACATCGACGATAAAGTTCGCAACTTTTGGTCGCTAATAAGAAAAGCCTTGCTTGTACTGGAATAGCAGACGGTGTGTGCGTGACGTCACGGGTTGTGGAGCTCCTCACATCCTCACATTGTTTACAATCATGGCCACCAGCAGCGAGAGCGATTCGGACCGAAAAAGCGACAATTTCCCCATTAATATGAGCGAGGATAAGAGATTTGTGGATGAGGAAAGTGACAGTGAAAAACTAGAAAAAAAAAGACAAGGGCAGTGGGAGCGATTCATATTTTATTAGACACATTCACTAGGATAATTCTGGAAAATCCCTTATCTGCTTATTGTGTTACTAGTTTTTTAGTGACATTATATAGTCATACTTGAAAGCCGGAGGGGTGTGGTGACCGCCAGTGTCTCCGAAGGAAGCCACGTTTCTCGGCGAGGCAAGGCAGCCGGGTTGAGTTTTTTTTTTTTTTTCCCTGCACGGAGTAAAAGCATCCGACGGTCGGTGGCAAGAGAGTCCACAGATGCAGCAGGAACGACGCAAACTCTCCGCTCATGTCTCCGGTAAGAGCCGAATGTAAACAAGGAAACACCGGCTGTGTTTGTGTTGCTAAAGGCGGCCGCAATTCACCGCTTCCCACCTACGTCTTTCTTCTTTGACGTCTCCATTAATAATTGAACAAATTACAAAAGATTCAGCAACACAGATGTCCGGAATACTGTGTAATTATGTGATTAAAGCAGACGACTTATAGCTGTGATCGGTGCTGGATCAAAATGTCATGCGCACGCGTCATCATACCGCGACGTTTTCAAGACGATACTTTGCGGGAAATTTAAAATTGCAATTTAGTAAATTTAGTATTGGCATGTGTTTCAATGTTAAGATGTCATCATTGATATATAAACTATCAAACTGCGTGGTCGGTAGTAGTGGGTTTCAGTAGGCCTTTAAGCAGGGATGAGTTTAATCTGCGATCGAGAAACCAATTTCGATCAAAGTGTGCACTCAGATGGCTGCAGAAAATATTGTCCATGTGAAATCATCTGGAAGGAGCATCTATAGGCTTTGCCTGCAGAGAACACACAGCATGTCATCGTGCTTGTCAGTCCTGAAAATATAGGACTGAATTGGCCTTCAAACATTAAAGCAGGGGTGTCCAAAGTGCGGCCCGCAGGTAATTTTCTAACGGCCCAGTTCAAAAATACGATTGGGGAAAAAAAAAATTAAAACATAAAAAGTGTAATGTAACAAGAAAATATTGCAATGTTTACTCTAATAACACAAAGCTGTCATGCAGGCTGTTGCTTTCTTTAAAACATAATAATGAATCAAAATCTATGCCATTATGAATTATTGATATATTCAAGGCTCAAATCAAATATTCCACTTTGAGAAATTTTGTGTTTCCCATATACAAACAACAATACAACTTATAATTGACGGATAGATCTGAAGGTGATCTCGAGATTATTGTGTTAAAAGTAAACAGTAAAAAATATATATTTAATTTTTTTAAACACTTCAATGAGTAGGACCCTTTTGGATCCCAATAATGTCAAAGTGATTTGTTTATAAGTGTCATTGCCAAAAATAAAAATAAAATCAATGGTGTTATGCCCGTTTGATTGTGGACTATTACTGACACCTTGTGGCGATGGGAAATACTGCGTGTCATTAGTTTGGCACTTCCGGTTTAGTTTAGGCACTTCCGGTTTACGATGTTAGTTCAGTTCACAAACATTGAGAATTAGACGAGTTATGTTAACTCTTACAAGCCCTGGTAAAGATGAGTCTGTAAGTAAACTGTTTAACTTGTTTATGTAACTCAATACTAAGGTGGAAAGTGGCTAAATTTGATAGTAAGATGTGTATTGAAAAACGATTTTTGTGCACTATTTCAATGAATGTTTGAGGATTTAAAATGGCTGCCGGTCGCATATTTCCACCATCGAAATAGTTTCAACACTCAACAGTATTTGTTTGTAGTAATGCTGTATGTTTGTGTAAAGCTAATGTTTACATATTGTGCATTACATTTCAGTTTGTTAATTGAATCATACAGCTTATACATTGTCATTGTGTGTATTTCAGTTTTACAATAATAATAATAAATTAAAGCTGCAAGCAGCGTTGGTCGGGTCCGCCTTTGGCCGCTGCCGCCGCGTCCCGAGTCCCGATCTTAGTCAGACCTACATAGAAGTTTTTGTTTCATCACTCTACGACATTCCTAACAGAATTTACAAGCATTTTTGTCAGTTTTTTTTCCTAGGGGGAGCTAGAGCACAATTTTCATTTTTGGGGTTTGGTTTTTTATTGGATGGCAATTTTCACCAGTCCTGATGTGTGTGTAAAATTTGGTGAGTTTTGAAGCATGTTAAGGGGGTCAAATTACAGATTGGCGTTTCTGGATGTCGTTGATAAATGGCTTTCGCTTGGCATAGTATAGCTTTAACTGGCACTTTGAAGCATTTTAAGGGGGTCAAATATCAGTTCAAAGAGGCAAAAAAGGCATTTTTTGCAAAAATTTTGTTTTGAAGGGGTTTTTGTCAACTTCCTGTTGATTTTAGGTATAGAAGTGTTTCATTGGAAATGTAGGTCTAAGTCAGACCTACATAGAGGTTTTTGTTTCATGTCCCTACGACATTCCTAACGGAAGTTACAAGCAGTCTGTTTTTTGTCTCTTCCTACGGGGCGCTAGCGCGCAATTTTCATTTTTGGGGTTTGGTTGCTTAATAAGTTGGTCTGCCGCTCCATACCGATGTCTGTGTCAAATTTGGTGAGTTTTGAAGCATGTTAAGGGGGTCAAATTAGGGTGCGAAAGTGCGAGCGCGCCTTGGGCTGCTGCCCCCAGGCCCCACGGTAGCAGACACCTTGCTGCCACTATTTAATGCATTGTGAAAGTAATGCAGTTGTTGTATTGAAGTGAAAATATCAAGCTTCCTGTTGATTTTTGCCAAAGTATGTTAATTATTCAAATGTCGGTCTAAGTCAGACCTACATAGTGGTTTTTGTTTCATGTCTCTCTGACATTCTTACTGGAAGTTACAAGCAGTTTTGTCTGTGTTTTCTTCCTAGGAGCAGTTCGTTCGTGTTGTATTCCTAGGGGGGCGGTAGAGCGCAATTTTGAGTTTTGAGGTTAGGTTTTTTTTTCATCAGATCGCAATTTTTGCCAGACCTGATGTGTGTGTCAAGTTTGGTGAGTTAAGAAGCATTTTAAGGGGGTCAAATAACAGCTCAAAGAGGCAAAAATGACATTTTTTAGGAGACTTTGCACAGGGGTTCTTTGAAGGCGCGTAAAATCAAAACCTAAGAACTTATCAAAACTGTGTTCTATACTTTTAATCAGAAGGGTTCAATCTCTCTCCTGTGCGAGTTTGAAGCCAAAACAACAAACGCACTCCGAGGAGATAATGTTTGAAGAAAGGTGACCGGTTTTTACAAAACTTTTGTTTTGAAGGGGGGATTGCAAGCTTCCTGTTGATTTTTGTTGGGGGTTGTCAATCTATGAAATATAGGTCTAAGCGAGACCTACATAGAGATTTTTGTTTAATGTCTCTCCGACGTTCTTACCGGAAGTTACAAGCAATTTTGTCTGTGTTTTCTTCCTAGGAGCAGTTTTTTTCAAAAATAGCGCTTGAGCGCAATTCTGAGTTTTGGGGTTTGGTCTTTTCATTAGATCGCAATATTCGCCAGTCCTTATGTGTGCGCCAAATTTGGTGACTTTTGAAGCATTTTAAAGGGGTAAAATTACAGCGCGAAGAGGCAAAAATAGCATTTTTTTGGCGCAAATTTTATTTTGAAGGGGTTTTTGCCAACTTCCTGTAGATTTGTGCTGAAAGAAGTGATTGTATGAAAATTGGGTCTAAGTCAGACCTACATAGGAGTTTTTGTTTCATGTCGCTATGACATTCCTAACAGAAGTTACATGCAGTTTTGTCTGTAATTTTTTCCTAGGGGGCGCTAGAGCGCAATTTTCATTTTGGGGGATTGGTTGCTTAATATGTTGGGAAGGTTTGCTATATACCGACGTGTGTGTCAAATTTGGTGAGTTTTGAAGCATGTTAGGAGGGTCAAATTACAGTGCGTAGGTGCGGAATAATAATAAAACACAGCAGTTTCAATAGGGTCCTTGGCAGTCCTTTGCCATGGGCCAAGGACCCTAATAAAGAGCCTAAATGGATTCATCTGCTTTGGAACTTTATTAGAACGTCCTGGATTTGTTGTAAGTTGTCTGCCAAGCTCAATAACCTCAACACATACAGTGAGGGCAGAACAGGTGTTATGAGTAATTGACCTTTTTAAAGCTCCAATTCTTATATAATCTCAAATATTCCACTTGAAAATATTATTGGGTGAAAATATTGCATATTTTGTGTTTTTTCCATAAAAACAGGGTTTTCTTTGACAAAAAGAGCATGCAACTTCAATCTTTAATTAAAGCTGCAAGCAGCGTTGGTCGGGTCCGCCGTTGGCCGCCGCCGCCGTGTCCCGAGTTCCGATCTTAGTCAGACCTACATAGAAGTTTTTATTTCATCACTCTACGACATTCCTAACAGAAGTTACAAGCAGTTTTGTCTGGAAAAAGGTGACAGCTTTTTACAAAACCTTTATTTTGAAGGGGTAATTGCCAACTTCCTGTTGATTTCAACTGAAAGATGCCACCTATCAAAATGTAGGTCTAGGTGAGACCTACATTGAGGTTTTTGTTTCATGTCTGTCCGACATTCCTACCAGAAGTTACAAGCAGTTTTATCTGTTTCCTCTTCCTAGGAGCAGTTTTTTCTGTGTTTTATTCAAAAATTGCAATAGAGCGCAATTTTGAGTTTTAAGGTTTGGTTTTTTCACTAGATCGCAATTTCTGCCAGTCCTGATGTGTGTGCCAAGTTTGGGGAGTTTTGAAGCATTTTAAGGGGGTCAAATTACAGCTCAAAGAGGCAAAAATAGCGGTTTTTTCAAAAATGTTGCTTTGAATGAGTTTTTGCAAAATTTCTGTTGATTTTGGGTATAGACGTTTTTTATTGGAAATGTAGGTCTTAGTCAGACCTACACAGAGGTTTTTGTTTCATGTCTCTACGACATTCCTAACGGAAGTTACAAGCAGTCTGTTTTTTGTCTCTTCCTATCAATCTTTAAAAATGTTATATTGACAGAATGACCTAATGTTAATCTAGAGCAGTGGTTCTCAATTGGGGGTACGCGTACCCCTGGGGGTTCTTGAAGGTATGCCAAGGGGTACGTGAGATTTTTAAAAAATATTCTAAAAATAGCAACAATTCAAAAATCCTTTATACATTTATTTATTGAATAATACTTCAACAGAATATGAATGTAAGTTCATAAACTGTGAAAACAAATTGCAACAATGCAATATTCGGTGTTGACAGCTAGATTTTTTGGTGGAAATGTTCCATGAAAATTTATGTTTAATGTTTTGAATGAAGTTCATGAATCCAGATGGATCTCTGATGCAATCCCCAAAGAGGGCACTTTAAGTTGATGATTACTTCTATGTGTAGAAATCTTTGTTTATAATTGAATCTCATTTTTATTTTTCAACAAGTTTTTAGTTATTTTTATATCTTTTTTTCCAAATAGTTGAAGAAAGACCACTACAAATGAGCAATATTGTGCACTGTTATACAATTTAATAAATGAGAAACTGATGACATAGACGTATTTTACTTCTTTATGTCTTTGTTTTCAACCAAAAATGCTTTGCTCTGATTAGGGGGTACTTGGATTAAAAAAAATGGTCACAGGGGGTACATCACTGAAAAAAGGTTGAGAACCTTTTAAAACTTGAAAAATAATAATACTGAATAATGACACATTTTTAATATTTTTTGACCAAAATCCTATGGGGCCTGAGTGGAGGCCTAAATGTATATTTTTTATACATATATTGTATTGTTTTTTAAAATAAAATAAAATATCAAAATGGCCCCCGCTTGCTTTGATTTTTCAGAGTGCGGCCCTCAGTGGAAAGAGTTTGCCTTAAAGGTAGCCTTTTTTTTCCTGCCAGGTGTAACCTTTGAATGTCATTTCAATCCAATAAAAGTACTAAAAATCAACCTTTTCATCCTTCTCGAAGTGAGGATAAAAATGCTGATTGGTGTTCGGCATGTCATCCTTCTGCTTTAATTTTTGTTTTAAAATTCTACAAGTGCGTGACTTTTTAACCTTTTTCTTTTGATGTTTCCAACAGCAAACAGGACGTCCGTCATCCCGTCTTTCACGGCGAATATGTCGGCCCTGTCCAAGGCGGAGAGGCACCTTCTTGGTGAGTGCTTGTTTTGTATCGCCAGCTTGTTGGATGTTTGTGTGCTAAAAAAACAAAACAAGTAAAACCACGTCAGTGGAATACAGCCGTCAGCCAAATAATGATAAACCAGGATGACTTTGCCCAAAAATAATAGTCGTCTCTCATTTATCGCTGTTAATTGGTTCCAAACGTGACCGCGACAAATGAATTAACGCAAAATAGAGATTACCGTATTTCCCTGAATTGCCGTCGGGGCGCTAATTCATTTAAAACCTCTTCTCACTCCTGCGCTTACCAAAGGCACGTGGTAAAAATTTATTTTCCGTTTTTTCGACTGTTTTCCGTACCTTGGAGACCTCATGCCTTGTCGGAGGGTGTAACAACACGATCAGGGACGGATTCAAGTTGTCTTACGTGGAATGTGCATCGATTAGAACGGCATGCTAATCGATGCTAACATGCTATTTAGGCTAGCTGTATGTACATTTGTAGCTATATTTGCATCCAGCCTTTCCCTCCACCCACATTTAATGCCAAACAAACACTTATCAATCGACGGATTTAAGTTGCTCCAGTGTCACAAAATGCGAATGTTCTGATCGTTTGGTCCGCACATTTTACCGGCGATGCTAAGCCAGACATGGCGCAGAGATGTATGGATATCCTGCAGATGCGTTTCCAACGATAAAGTCAACAAAATCACAAAGGTGAGTTTTGTTGATGTTATTGACATGTGCTAATCCGACATATTTGGTCGCGGCATGACTGCCAGCTAATCGATGCTAACATGCTATTTAGGCTAGCTGTATGTACATTTGTAGCTATATTTGCATCCAGCCTTTCCCTCCACCCACATTTAATGCCAAACAAAGACTTACAAAGCGACAGATTTAAGTTGCTTCTGCACATTTTACCGGCGATGCTAAGGCAGACATGGCACAGAGATGTATGGATATCCTGCTAAACTCAATCGTTGGTTAGAAGGCGATCGCCGAATACCGCCAATGGCTATTCGCTCAATAGCTTCAGTTTCTTCTTCAATTTCGTTTTCGCTATCTGCCTCCATACTCCATCCATCCGTTTCAATACATGCGTAATCTGTTGAATCGCTTAAGCCGCTGAAATCCGAGTCTGAATCCGAGCTAATGTCGCTATATCTTGCTGTGCTATCCGCCATGTTTGTTTGTATTGGCATCACTGGATGACGCCACAGGAAAATGGACGGTGGCTTCACAGATAGCAAAAATCAGGCACTTTAAAGCCTTCTTTCGGGATATTCCATGATTGGTAAAATTTTGAAAAAAACTTTGAAAAATAAAATAAGCCACTGGGAACTGATTTTTATTGGTTTTAACCCTTCAAAATTGTGATAATGTTCCCTTTTAATAAGAAAAAAGTTATGGTCTTACCTTTACTTATAACTGAAGTCCGTGCCAGCCCCTTCTGATCAAAAGCATTGATAACTTGTTTATAGACGTCTTCCTTATCTTTTTTCAGTTTTAAAAGTCCCTCTGTCTCGATGGAGATCTTCCTTTATTACCTCCTGCTTCGATTGAAAGTCCTGTTTAGAAAACTGCTATCAGACCGACAAGTTGAGTTTATACCAAAATGGATACATGTATGATACAGCAGAGCATTGGGAGAATGTCATCTGGTCAGATGAAACCAAAATAGAACTTTTTGGTACAAACCCAACTCGTCGTGTTTGGAGGAAGAAGAATACTGAGTTGCATCCCAAGAACACCACACCTACTGTGAAGCATGGGGGTGGAAACATCATGCTTTGTGGCTGTTTTTCTGCTGAGTGTACAGGACCGTTGATCCGTGTTAAGGAAAGAATGAATGGGGCCATGTATCGTGAGATTTTGAGCCAAAACCTCCTTCCATCAGTGAGAGCTTTGAATCCTTGACCAAATACTTATTTTCCACCATAATTGACAAATAAATTCTTTAAAATTCCTACAATGAGAATTCCTGGATTATTTTGTCACATTCTGTCTCCCACAGTTGAAGTGTACCTATGATGAAAATTACAGACCTCTGTCATCATTTTAAGTGGGAGAACTTGCGCAATCGGTGGCTGACTAAATACTTTTTTGCCCCATTGTAGATGTACCAGATAACACAGTCGGTATTACATCGACCCCAACGACCGTGTTATGTTGAACTTTGACTGTACTGTAAAGCTAAGATTTTCATAATGTTGACCTACAATTTAAAATACCACTGATAGTCACACATACACTAGGTAGGGTGAAATTACTCTGCATTTAACCCATCCCCTTTTTCCACCCCCTGGGAGGTGAGGGGAGTAGTGAGCAGCAGCGGTGGCCGCGCTCAGGAATCATTTTGGTGATTTTAAGCCCCAATTCCAACCCTTGATGCTAAGTACCAAGCAGGGAGGCAATGGGTCCCATTTTGTATAGTCTTTGGTATGACTCGGCCGGGGTTTAAACTCACGACCTACCAATCAAACCGGTTGAGACTGAAGCAACAGTGCTTCTGCAGCTAAGTGCTGCACTCCAGACACTCATTAATCAACATTTACAATCAAGTGTTTTATTCCCCATCCCTGTACCACATACACAAACTGATTGACTTTACTTTTGGCTTCTGAAACATTGGGTGAAAGCACCTCGATTATAAAGCAGTTGTCTCTGGCATGTAGTAAGTTATCAGTGCACCAATCTCCTTGGAGGACTGGGATGCCTGCAGTCTTTGCTACATTATTCACAGGCAAAGAAGAACAAATCGATGGGTGGGGAGCTGTTTGCGCCAACAAGCATACAAATTAAGAGATATAGAAGCTGAAATAAGTCAATATTTTTAAAGCTTATGATGAAATGAAAACATATCTGTTTACTAAGGGTCAGGATGTTCTCAAAGAAGATGCTTTAAATGCGTGACATGGCGCCAGCCCATCCCAGCAGTTGTATAGAATCTATAAACATATATTATACAACTTTTTAGTATACAGCGGTGGGTCTGAAACTTTTTTCACCAAGTACTTCCTAAGAAACCACTTGGCTCTTGTTGCGTTTCGACCAGATCTTCCTCTTCTCATTGGGAATTTAAGCTACTGGTCACCCCCCAGGTTCTTTTGATGACATATAAGCTGGTTTTAAATGAATCCCAGACAGAATAGCTAGTTTGACCTTTTATTCCAAAGCTTTGCGAGACCAATCTATTTCACAACATCTTTTAAATCGCATTGCCCAAGTTGATCTGCTAATACTACGGAAGTCTTGCCTTTTACACTACGCCACTCTCCCCCCTATCCTCACCCTCCTAAGCCTGGGACATTTGAGATAAGAAGGGTGTTATGGTTAATATTCACATTCCAGGCCCAAGGTGTACACATGCCCACCACTTCAGCTGCTTTCAAACACGACTACAGAAAGAAAGAAATAACTCTTGAATATGGATATATGTTGATATCCAACTCCGTCACTCTTCAAGTACCACCATAATGACAAACACTAAAATACAGCAGCGTAGTAGGGTTAAATATTAATTAAAAACAAGGCAGAGGTTTTATTTAATGTTTTAATATTTTTATTCACTGTTACATTACACACAGTTTGAACAGTAACACTGTGTTCGAAGATAGGAAAATACAACACCGTACTTTAGTCAAGTAATTATATGCCTTACCACTAGATGGAGCCCGCATACCATCAGTGGGGGGGGGTCGGCAAGCCAAAATTTTGAAAGAGCCATATTGGACCAAAAATACAAAACAAAAACTTGTCTGGAGCCGGAAAAAATTAAAAGCCTTGTATAAGTGTTATAATGAAGGGAACACATAATATAAGGGTCTATATTAGCCTACTATCAAAGCCTATTATCAAAGGCTGACGCAAATGTTCGTCGACAGGAATATTGTATTTTAATTTTTATTGTACACATTTTTGCAACATTGGAAAACATTAGTAAAATGGAGGCTTCTCACAGGATGCCATAACTCCTGGAAATTATTGGCTCAGACTGGCCAAAGATGTGTGTGTTTCCAAGTTTAAGGAGACGGCAGGCTGCCTTCCTAAAGATTTATTACAATGTTTGCAAGCTGGGTAACGTTTGCTGTGGTCTGGAACAATGTGACACACAAACAACTATAGTACATACAGATATTGTGTATGTACACAGAGGACATGAGTAAAGGAAATTAAATGGGCTCCCATGAATTAATTTACGTGGACCCCGACTTAAACAAGTTGAAAAACTTTTTCGGGTGTTACCATTTAGTGGTCAATTGTACAGAGTATGTATTGTATTGTATTGTACAATCTACTAATAAAAGTTTCAATCAATCAAAATATATTGTACCTACAAACGAGGCATAATGATGCAATATGTACATACAGCTAGCCTAAATAGCATGCTAGCATCGATTAGCTTGCAGTCATGGATTGACCAAATATGCCTGATAAGCACTCAAATTAATAAAATCAATAAAGCTCACCTTTGTGCATTCACGTACAGCATAAAACATGAGATGGACAAAATGAGACAAAGGAGTGGCATAAAACACGTCTTTCTGTAGCAGCGTCGGAGAAAGATGTACATGTAAAGAAACTACGATGAGTTCAAGGATCGTTGAAATTAGTAGGACAAAACGGGGCTGTCCAAATACTCTCATCAATGAAGCATGTATAGCAAACAGTGGGATTTATAACCATTAGGAAGGTTTGTGTCATGTTTGTTCAACTACAGAAAATATATTGAAACATGAAATATGTATTTTTCTTCATCTTTTTCCATTTTCACACATCTCTAAAAAAGGTCCATGGAGCTGCATGTGGCTCTAGAGCCGCCGGTTGCTGACCCCCGCATTAGTGGTACATGTACCCCAGTTTGATAATCACTTGTATACACAATATAAATAATACAGAGTAGAAATTATATCAATCAATCAGTTTACTTATGTAGCCCTAAATCACTAGTGTCTCAAAGGGCTGCACAAACCACAACACAAACCACTACGACATCCTTGGTAGGCCCACATAAGGGCAAGGAAATATGTCTATATTGTGTTAATCAGTAGACAAGTGGGCCTTAAAGTGGAACATTATCACAATTTATGAAGGGTTAAAACCAATAAAAATCAGTTCCCAGTGGCTTATTTTATTTTTCTATTTTTTTTTCCCAAATTTTACCCATCACGCAATATCCCGAAAAACTGCTTCAAAGTGCCTGATTTACACCATTGCTATATCCACCCGTCCATTATCCTGTGACGTCACTGCGTGAAGCCACCAGAAACAAACATGGCGGATAGTACAGAAAGGTATAGCATAGGAGCTCGGATTCAGACTCGGATTTCAGCGGCACAAGCGATTCAACAGATTACGGCATGTATTTAAACTGATGGAGTGTGGAGGTAGGTACCGAAAACAAAATTAAAGTAGAAACAGAAGCTGTTGAGTCATATCACGACAGACAGCGGCACTGGAGGAATCGCGGACGAATTCGGCGATCACCTTCTAACCAACGATTTGTATGTGTTTGTTTGGCATTAAATGTGGGTGGAGGGAAAGGCTGGATGCAAATATAGCAACAAATGAGGCATAATGATGCAATATGTGCATACAGCTAGCCTAAATAGCATGTTAGCATCGATTAGCTTGCAGTCATGCCGTGACCAAATATGTCTGATTAGCAAACTCCACATAAGTCGATAACATCAACAAAAGTCACCTTTGGGATTTCGTTGACTTTATCGTTGGAAATGCATCTGCTTTGAGTGTCGCAGGATATCCACACATTCTTGCCATCTCTGTCGCAGCATAGCTTTTCCCAACTTCTTTGTTCTGCTGCTGGTTCTCCTACTCCTTCTGCCATGACCCCTACTCCTTCTCCCCTTTTATACAGCCAGAGGAGAAATGTCAATTGTGTGCCGGTGCGTGATCTACGCACCTGAATTTGATTGTGCGTCGCTCCCGGCACGCCCCGCCTCTCCGCTCATCCGCATTCTCCACCTCCTCGCCGCCATCTTGGGCAGGGCTGCAGCGTGCCCCGCCGTCGGCCCGTCGGCTGCGCCTCCCCACACATAGTAACTAGTATATCATTCTTAAGCGCAGATTCCAAGCATTGAAATACTTAGTATAGTTAAAGATTTACGGTCATTAGAAAACATGACTGCACATTATACTGGCAGCTACACTTTCCATCTTAAAGATGTAAAAAAATATTTGGGAATGTCCGGCGGGCCGGATTAAAAAGCTCAACAGGCCGCATGTGGCCCCCGGGCCTTACTTTGCCCAGGTCTGGTGTAGCAGTTGAAGTAAAATTGTATCCATCTCAGTTCAACAAAGTAGAACAAGAAAACACCTGCAGAGAACGACAACTACATTGATCAGCTAGTGAAGTGATCAGTCGCCATCATCATGATCATCAGATAAAAATAATAAATAGCAGTAGATCACATCAGAATAGCATTTTTGCTTTGATGTCATTTGTTGAAATCATCCACAAGCAAGAACATTATTCGTACTGTTTATTAAACAATTCAGAAAACATTAGAATATCCATCCATCCATTTTCTACCGCTTATTCCCTTTTGGGGTCGCGGGGGGCGCTGGTGCCTATCTCAGCTACAATCGGGCGGAAGGCGGGGTACACCCTGGACAAGTCGCCACCTCATCACAGGGCCAACACAGATAGACAGACAACATTCACACTCACATTCACACACTAGGGCCAATTTAGAATATGAACCAGCAAATTGAAAATAATTTACTGCATATTTACTTTTAGTTTTACAGCTATTACATAGCTTTTTCTACTTACGACATAGACAAGCAAGTCCACAATCGCCGCCTAGTGGCCAACAGTCACATTAGAGATACAGCATGGAAACTAGGGCTGCGAATCTTTGGGTGTCTCACGATTCGATTCAATATCGATTTTTGGGGTCGCGATTCGATTTTAAGTCGATTTTTTTTTTTTTTCGATTCAACGCGATTCTCGATTCAAAACGATTCTCTGTTCATTCAATACATAGGATTTCAGCAGGATCTACCCCAGTCTGCTGACATGCTAGCAGAGTAGTAGATTTTTCTTAATAAGCTTTTTTAATTGTAAAGGACAATGTTTTATCAACTGATTGCAATAATGTAAATTTGTTTTAACTATTAAACGAACCAAAAATATGACTTATTTTATCTTTGTGAAAATATTGGACACAGTGTGTGGTCAAACTTATGAGATGCGATGCAAGTGTAAGCCACTGTGACACTATTGTTCTTTTTTATTATTTTTATAAATTTCTAATAATATCAATGAGGGATTTTTAAAAACTGGTATGCTGAAATTATAACTAATATTGATACTGTTGTTGATGATATTCATTTTTGTATCAATACCTTTGGTTTGTTCTGTGTCATGTTTGTGTCTCCTCAATTGCTCTGTTTATTGCAGTTCTGCGTGTTGCTGGTTTGGTTTTGGAATTGGATTGCATTGTTATGGTATTGCTGTGTATTGTTTTGTTGGATTGATAAAAAAAAAAGAAAAAAGTAGATTTTTTAAAAATGAGAATCGATTCTGAATCGCACAACGTAATAATAGTGATTCAAATTCGAATCGATTTTTTTCCCACACCCCTAACAGAAACTGTTGGTGTAAAAATAGAAGAAATCAAATTATATGAGAAATCATGCAGACTAATTTAGTGCTTGGAAACGTACGGCAATCCTGATGACAGTGATGAGCGTGACCAATGATGGCAAATCCACGCCAAAGAATTGTCATAGCTGACAAATCTGTTTGCTTTTCATTGCTTTGATTTGGTGGGGGGTTTTTTGTGGTTTGTTTTTTTTTTTATTTCAAATGAAGACATTGGCGACACACTGCATGGTTTTCAAATGCTGAGAGAATGCTCATTTTCCACTTGGTCCCGATGGACAATAATTCTGCGTCTTCATTCGAATCAGCACCAACATTTAAAACGTTATTGTGTTGCGTCTGTGCCGGCCCCTCCACCGGATACGATTCTGTGTAGATTTCGCATATTTCTGCTAACAAGAACAAAGAAAATGACCGGACAATAGCACCAAGATTTTATAAATTTCTATGTAAATCAGGGGTCTCAAACAAGCGGCCCGTGGGCCAATTGTGGCCGGCGAGACGTTTTTTTTGCAGCCCGCACTTTGATATGACAATTTAATGTAGGTGCGGCCCACGAGTTTAATACGAACAGAGCTTGACAGCGTCATACTTGCCAACGTTCCCAATTTTCCCGGGAGTCACCTTAATTTCAAGGCATCCATTCTCTAGAAAACCCTGCCGATTTTTACCCAATCAATAATACTCATGGGGTGCCATAATGGCGCTGCTTTTAGCGGCCTCTACATCCTGTACAGACAGCGTGCAAGCCCATTTATTTGTTGCAGTACCCACATGTGATGTTGCAAGACATATTTGATCAACAGCTACACAGGTCACACTGAGGGTGGCCGTAAAAAAAAAACTTTAACAATGTTACAAATATTTGCCAGACTGTGAACCCGTACCAAACAAGAATGACAAACACATTTCAGGAGAACATCCGCACCGTAATACAACATAAATACAACAGAACGAATACCCAGAATCCCATGCAGCCCTAACTCTTCCGGGCTACAATATACACACCCCCGCTACCACCAACGCCCCCACGCCCCCACCCTCCCTACTTGCGTCGGTTGACAGCAGGATTTTTTGTGGACATGTTCCATAAATATTGATGTTAAAGATTTATTTTTTGTGAAGAAATGTTTCATGAAACCAGATGGATCTCTATTACAATCCCCAAAGAGGGCACTTTAAGTTGATGATTACTTCTATGTGTAGAAATTTTTATTTATAATTGAATCACTTGTTTATTTTTCAACAAGTTTCTAGTTATTTTTATATCTTTTTTTCGAAATAGTTCAAGAAAGACCACTACAAATGAGCAATATTTTGCACTGTTAAACAATTTAATAAATCAAAAACTGATGACATAGTGCTGTATTTTACTTCTTTATCTCTTTATTTCCAAACAAAAATGCTTTGCTCTGATTAGGGGGTACTTGGATTAAAAAAATGTTCACAGGGGGTACATCACTGAAAAAAGGTTGAGAACCACTGGTGTAGAAGACGTTAAAGGCAGTGCAGTCACGGCAGCCCTTAATGATGTCGGCCGGGTGAAAATTGGGACAAATTCTGTAAATAGGTTGCACCGGTAGATTGTTGGCAGGTGCACTGAAATTCAGGAGTCTCCCGGAAAAATCGTGAGGGTTGGCTTTCCCGCCCTAGCGATGCTAGCCATTCATAGAAGGTGAATTATTTAAAAAGTGCATGTTAGATTTTTTTAAGAAATGTTTTCTTGCGGCCCAGCCTCACCCGGTTTCTGCATCCAGAGGCTCCCAGGTAAATTGAGTTTGAGACCCCTGATGTAAATGAAGCAGTGGCGGGCCGTGCGTTTCCCACCTAGGCCTTCAGGGATGTCCGGCTTAAATAATTACCTCTCAAAATACCATAATTGATGTCATCACATGACCATTGCTGGAGAAATACTACACATAAACATATTTACGCTAGAGATGTCAGATAATGGCTTTTTTTGCCGATATCCGATATTACAATATTGTCCAACTCTTAATAATAACTTTAATTATTATTACTGGATGCCCTTGTATTATTAATCATAATACCAGGGCGTCCAGTGAGAGGCATATTGTACTCCCTCGTCCCAGGAAAAATGATTTGCGGAAATCTTTATTTATAGATCCGTGTCGCTCTAGAATAACCTGCCTCTAATTCTTACCGGCATTGAAAGTAAACAGTTTTTTAAAAACAAAAGTAATATTTTATCTGAGTCTTTAAATTGGTTATATTTATATGGTAATTATTATTCTGTGACTGTAAATTGTTTGCCTGTTTTCTTATTGATGCTTTTATTTTTTTTAATTTTTGTCTGTATTGTGTTGTAGAGCTTCACGGTGGCAGAGGGGTTAGTGCGTCTGCCTCACAATACGAAGTTCCTGCAGTCCTGGGTTCAAATCCAGGCTCGGGATCTTCCTGTGTGGAGTTTGCATGTTCTCCCCCGTGAATGCGTGGGTTCCCTCCGGGTACTCCGGCTTCCTCCCACTTCCAAAGACATGCACCTGGGGATAGGTTGATTGGCAACACTAAATTGGCCCTAGTGTGTGAATGTTGTCTGTCTACCTGTGTTGGCCCTGCGATGAGGTGGCGACTTGTCCAGGGTGTACCCCGCCTTCCGCCCGATTGTAGCTGAGATAGGCGCCAGCGCCCCCCGCGACCCCAAAAAAGGGAATAAGCTGTAGAAAATGGATGGATGGATGGATGTGTTGTTGTAATTATATGCTTTTACTTGTAATTGTGTTGAGTTGTGGACCCCAGAAAGACTAGTGGGTTGTTGTGGCAACCGACTAATGGGGATTCTTAATAAAAATCAAATCAAAATCAAATTACCGATTCCGAAATAAAGGGGGAGGCGGGGGTTGTATATTTTAGTGTCTCGTAAGAGTTAGTGCTGCAAGGGGGCCTGGGTATTTGTTATATTGTGTTACGATGCGGATGTTCTCCCGAAATGTTTCAGTTTTGTTTGGTGTGGGTTCACAGTGTGGCACATATTTGTAACAGTGTTTAAGTTGTTTATATGGAAATAAGCAGTGTGACCTGTATGGCTGTTGACCAAGTATGCCTTGCATTCACTTGCGTGTGTGAATAGCCGTAGATATTATGTGATTGGGCCGGCACGCAAAGGCAGTGCCTTTTAAGGTGTATTGGCACTCTGTACTGTACTCTGTGCGGCGTCTTCAGTAATGCGGACGTTGTATCGATCCGTTGTGGTGAAGAAGGAGCTGAGCCGGAAGGCAAAGCTCTCAATTTACCGGTCGATCTACGTTCCCATCCTCACCTATGGTCATGAGCTTTGGGTCATGACCGAAAGGATAAGATCACGGGTACAAGCGGCCCAAATGAGTTTCCTGGCTCTCCCTTAGAGATAGGGTGAGAAGCTCTGCCATCCGGGAGGAACTCAAAGTAAAGCCGCTGCTCCTTCACATCGAGAGGAGCCAGATGAGGTGGTTCGGGCATCTGGTCAGGATGCCACCCGAACGCCTCCCTAGGGATGTGTTTAGGGCACGTCCAGCTGGTAGGAGGCCACGGGGAAGACCCAGGACACGTTGGGAAGACTATGTCTCCCGGCTGGCCTGGGAACGCCTCGGGATCCCCCGGGAAGAGCTAGACGAAGTGGCTGGAGATAGGGAAGTCTGGGCTTCCCTGCTTAGGCTGCTGCCCCCGCGACCCGACCTCGGATAAGTGGAAGATGATGGATGGATGGCACTCTGTACTTCTCCCTACGTCCGTGTACACAGCGGCGTTTTAAAAAGTAATTAATTTTGATTTTTGAAACAGATACCGATAATTTCCGATATTACATTTTAGAGCATTTATCGCCCGATAATATTGGCAATCCGATATTATCGGAGATCTCTAATTTACGCCATACTGCACTTTGAATCACCTCAACAGTGTACAAAACGGGTTATTTATGGGCGCATTAAATTAAAACTCATCAGCAATTACAACATATCTTAAGTGGTACTGTCAAAATCAAAATTGCAAAAAAAACACATTAAAAGTGAAAAAATTAAATATTTCAACTCACTGTTCAACGCCGTATAAGCCAGTAGTAGCCCTCGTCTCGGAGGGTTGGCCGGCATTATCTGACAAGGTGCAGTTTCTCTTTAGATGTCCTTTGAAAATGGCCATGCTAACATATTGCAGTGTTTGATGGGTTAATAATGGTCTTTAGCTGAACATGTCAAGAAAAGACTAAATCTGTTTGTTCATTACCATTTTTGATGACCATGGTAAATCTTAAAGGCCTACTGAAAGCCACTACTACCGACCACGCAGTCTGATAGTTTATATATCAATGATGAAATATTAACATTGCAACACATGCCAATACGCCCCTTTTTAGTTTACTAAATTGCAATTTTATATTTCCCGCAGTTTCCTGTTGAATACGTCGCGGAATGATGATGCGTGTTTGTGACGTTATTGGTTGGAGGGGACATATTAGCCCAGCACCACTTACGGCTAAAAGTCGTCTCTTTTCATCGCGTAATTACATAGTAATTTGAACATCTGTGTTGCTGAATCTTTTGCAATTTGTTCAATTAATAATGGAGACTATAAATAAGAATGCTGTTGGTGGAAAGCGGTGGATTGCAGCTGCCTTTAGCACCGAGACACAGTCTGTGTTTCTTTGTTTGTTGTGAAGCTTTAACACAGAGCGGTCAAGCGAACATGTTTCTCTACGTCAACCAGCATGTTTTTGGATGGGAAAATTGTGATATTAAGTCTTACCGGAGACATCAGTGGATTATGGGACTTCCTCCTGCAGCTCAAAAAAGGCAGCTGTGAGCTTGGCTCCTCGGCTTCTCTCTGAGACACTGGGTGTTAACCGCAGCCATCCGACTTTGAGGTATGTCTTTACAATCTCACTAAAACACTATTAAAACAGTAAGCAGATAAGGGATCTTCCAGAAATATTCTAGCAAATATGTCTAATTACACCTGAAACGGTCCCACTGCCGCCGCCTGGAGCAGTCGCCTTTTTTTTTTTTTTTTTTTTGTGCTTCACTCTAACTTTCCTCATCCACAAATCTTTCATCCTTGCTCAAATTAATGGGGAAATTGTCGCTTTCTTGGTCCGAATAGCTTTTGCTGCTGGAGGCTATGATTATAAACAATGTGAGGATGTGAGGAGCCCTACAACCCGTGACGTCACGCGCACATCGTCCGCTACTTCCGGTAAAGGCAAGGCTTTTTTATTAGGTGTCGGACACCTCAGTCTCCTTGGACGTATCATCACTCATCCATGCGGACTGGACACTGGCCGAGAGTGGAGTCGGCTGTCTTGGTTGCTTTGTTGGGTCTGCTCCTGTCTCTGGCCATCCTCCCTCCACCCCAGCGGACGATGGCGTGGAACAGCGCAGAGGCCACCACAGTGGATATGTTTCTTTTACTTTTTTTCATAGCTGTATGTAGAAGTGTCTGGTTGTATCTGCTGCTTTAATGTCTTTAATGTCCTCTGTGTTCTTTGATGTTTGATGTTTCCCTCTTACACACATGTAAGAGGGATGTGTACTATGGCTATGAGTTGTTGTTTTTTTCCCTTGGCCTCAGTCTGCACCCCCTCTCCAGGGCCCAGGCTAAGACCGATTTTTTATTTTTTATTTTAATCTTCTTTTTTTTTTCTCCCCCCCTTGTTTACCTGTATCTCATCTTTTTTTTTTGTAAGGGGCGCTGGAAGCCGGCAGACCCGTCAGCGATCCTGTTCTGTCTCCCTTTAATGTTTGTCTGATCTTGAATGGGATTGTGCTGAAAATTGTAATTTTCCTGCAGGAACTCTCCTGACGGAATAAATAAAGTACTATCTAATCTAATCTAATTAGCGACCAAAAGTTGCGAACTTTATCATCGATGTTCTCTACTAAATCCTTTCAGCAAAAATATGGCAATATTGCGAAATGATCAAGTATGACACATAGAATGGACCTGCTATCCCTGTTTTAAATAAGAAAATCTCATTTCAGTAGGCCTTTAATATCAGGCTACGTGGGCAACAATTTGTGATCTGATTGGCTTTCGCAATTGTCTATCAACTGTATGTCTCCATTCACTTACAGTGCACGGACGCCCGCATTGTAGATTCTGAAGGCCTCCGGCTGATTTAGTACAACATGGCAACATAGGTTTGCTGAATTCTGATTGGATACAAACTCAAACTAAAAAAAATAGTCCTGGAAGGAGCATAATATGACATGAAGAGAATATCACTTTTAGTTATTTAGGAAAAGTAAATCAAAATTTTTTATCTTTAATTATGATCATGGTTTCTGGTTATGTTAGGCCAGCAGAGAAGGTCTTGCTGGCCCTGACGACACACCAAAGAACTGAAGAATGTTGTGTGTGTGTGTGTGTGTGTGTGTGTGTGTGGACATACGTGCAACATTGACTATATATATATATATATATATATATATATATATATATATATATATATATATATATATCCATGTCCAATAAATAGACAATTATATCTTTGGCCATGACCTGAGCTCATAATTCAAGAGTTTGTCACAGCTCCACAATATTGTGGTCTGTCTACTCGTTGTGTTCTGTGTCCATAAAACCCCAAACAAATAGCCATTATTACAGTTATAGTCACATTTTGGGCATGTTTATTACAGTGTTTTAATTTGGTAATTTCCATGTGTGTTTTGTCCACTACCGGGCGACAAATAGGAATCCTACAGTGTTGTTGTGATTTATGTGTGTTTGCAGAGCTGCACAGGGCGGTGGTCATCCTATTGCCGCTTGGCTTGGTGCTGCTGGTCTTCGGTTGGATTTTCGGACTTGTCAGTTCATTGGCCCACAGCCCCAAGCTGCTGACCGGAACTGCAGTCTACGTTCTTGTCTGCAGTACGTACGCACACACAATTATATGTGTGTGTGTGTGTGTGTGTGTGTGTGTGTGTGTGTGTGTGTGTGTGTTCCCCTTTACCTTCCTCTTGTGTTAGCTTTCTATTACCATCTCTTATGTTAACGGGTCGGTTTTGACCCATGTTTTAAATCAGCTGTAAAATACACCAAAAACAATTGCCTATCATCCAATTTGTTTCTCATCTCTTGGTTACCTTGTTAGGCTTCCTTATCCTTGAAAATATTGGTTTTAATATTTTTGGTTTGGGCCATTGGGCCTTATTTTGTCAGTATACCCCTCGATTTCAATTTTTAAAAATGGTAAAACGAACCTCAAGAGAATCATATGAATAAAAAAAGGTTGTTGTGTTACCTAACTATTACTAAGGGGTATTAGAACACATCTCTTGAATAAATGTGTTTTGTTTATTTTTTCATTTTAAGAATTTTAACTATAGTAACATCTATGGTGTTACGGGTCAATTTCGACCCATATATATTTACTTCAAGAAAAAGGCTAAAAAGTATTTTCTTCAGCAACAGAAATCAAACATCAAACAAACAACCAATCAAGCAAATGAAACCAAGAGAAATAGATTACTAGTTCCAAAACTAATAAAAAAACAAAATCAGAGTGGCAAAAAGTGACACTTTTAGTGTCCGTCTTTTGTTTCTTTTTGTACAGGATACAAGGTAAAATGAGAATCCACTAAAGCTCACATGATTGGGAGAGGATCTGGCTGTCAGTGTGTTCAGTTTTTGCTCTTATCATTGCTTTATCATCTTATTTTTATAACCGGGTCGAAACCGACCCTAACAACACCAAGGGCATAATTTCTACCAGAGCATTTTATAATTTAGTGAAAAAAATTAAAATGTTTTATTTTGTTGACAAGGAGGTTCCTGACAAAGTCAAAAAGCTTTGATGCAAAAAAATAAATGTATGTGGTGTTTTTATGCATTTAAAAACTAAAACGGGTCGGTGCCGACCCAAACACAAGACGAAGGTTAAGAGCAGATAAACCTGCGAAAACAAGCCCACAAGTGCCTCCTTTTCACTTTTGCCAATGCTGTGCTAATGCACAAAGTGAAGAGATTACATGTGGTGCTGTACAATGGACTGAACGTTTATTTATTTTTTTACTGATAACAGTCCTTATGGTTACCTCAGGAACATTCAAATCCAGGGCAGCGGTTGCTACAGGTGTAGTCTACCAGCCCCAGTGTGTGTAGAAGAACAATAGGTTTCATTGTAAAGCACTGGGCAGCACGACGGAAGAGGGGTTAGTGCCTCTGCCTCGCAACCCACCTCCCGCCCAAATGCAGCTGAGATAGGTTCCAGCGACCCCGAACGGGACAAGGGGTAGAAAATGGACGGATGGATGTAAAGCGCTGTGGGTGTCTGAAAAGATGCCAAGTTACATGTGGGCACACCTCTGTATTTGACAAATCTGATTATTGTTACACCACTAGTATACAAGCAATTAAAAAGTCCATCCATCCATCCAGCCAATTTCTACCGCTTGTCCGTTTTGGGCTTGCGGGGGGGCTCGAGCCAATTCAAGCTACACTTGTTGCGGAAGGCAGAGTACACCCTGGACAAGTCGCTAAAAGCATACATACACTTGTAAAGAACATAATGTCATGGCTGTCTTGAGTTTCCAATCATTTCTACAACTCTTATTTTTTTGTGATAAGAGTGATTGGAGCACATACTTTTTGGTCACAAAAAACATTCATGAAGTTTGGTTCTTTTATGAATTTATTATGGGTCTACTGAAAATGTGACTTCGAGCAATGTTAATATTTGGTTACATGTCCCTTGGCATGTTTTTGGCGGCGGGAGGAAGCCGAATTACCCGGAGGGAACCCACACATTCACGGGGAGAACATGCGAATTCCACACAGAAAGATCCAGAACCCGGGATTGAACTCGGGACTACTCAGGCCCTTCATATTGTGAGGCACATGCACTAACCCCTGTGCCCAGGGTGTACCCCGTCTTCCGCCCAAATGCAGCTGAGATAGGCTCCAATAACTTATAAATATGGATATATGTAGATATTTGTCTCCGTCAATCTCCATTTATCTGCTTTCTTTTGCATTTCAAGTTATAATTACATATATGTATTGTTGCATTTGAAACACTTGCTTTGTTGTTAATAGAGGTATTTAGTGTTATTATTTATCATTATCAATAGTGCCATTTCTATTGGTATTTATATCGCTCCATTTGTAGTGTAATGTTCATTGTCATTTCTGTATTATTTATTCCACTAACTGCTTTTTTGCTATCACTTTACCATCATATTTGTACATATCCTATTTGCTGATGTTGTTATTGTTTTGTTTGCTGTTTTTGTCTCTGTGTCTTGTCCCCGCAATTTCCCCTTTGGTCTTCCTTTTTATATATTTATATCGCTCCATTTGTAGTGTAATAATGTTCATTGTCATTTCTGTATTATTTATTCCACTAACTGCTTTTTTGCTATCACTTTACTGTCATATTTGTACATATCCTATTTGCTGATGTTATTGTTTTGTTTGCCGTTGTTGTCTCTCTGTCTTGTCCCCGCAATTTCCCCTTTGGTCTTCCTTTTTCTCTTTCCATCAGGCCTGACCGCACCAAATAATCTAGATCCATTTAATAAAGTCAAATACTAATAAGGCAACACGATCTGAGAGAGGCTCCAGTAGCCCCCGCCACCTCCGAAAGGGACAAGCGGTAGAAAAAAAAAAAAGTTTACTTTTGTCAAGTAAATTTGTACAGCCGATATGGGCTACATCAACAATATGATTTTGCCTGGGTAGCTGGAAAAGAAAAAAAAAAAGCATAAATCGCATTGATGTGCCAAGCTAGACTGATCTTAGATAAGAAGTAACATGCTGCTAAATGGATCTTCTAACATGTTTGCATCAGCACGCTGCCATTTTGTCACGTATGCAGAATCGGGCGAAGTAAATGCAATGTCCATAAAGTAAGTCAGGAAGGAATGATTGTTTGGAACCAGAGGCCACCACTGCAGACACATATTCACAAATCTGTCACTTTGCCTGTCTGACGTCTGACAGCCTCCAATATGTCACATAGCGGAGCAGCGGCACCTCATTTCACACACCGCTACCACTTTCCTGTCCACGTCAAAAAAAAAAAGAAAACCTCTTGATAGAATGGAGAAGAGGTGATGCGTTCCACTGTTTTCTCTTTGCATGGTTTTACAAATGGTATCTCTGTGGGTTGGGGAGGAGACCCTGCCCCAAGTGGAGGAGTTCAAGTACCTAGGAGTCTTGTTCATGAGTGAGGGAAGAGTGGATCGTGAGATCGACAGGCGGATCGGTGCGGCGTCTTCAGTAATGCGGACGTTGTACCGATCCGTTGTGGTGAAGAAGGAGCTGAGCCGGAAGGCAAAGCTCTCAATTTACCGGTCGATCTACGTTCCCATCCTCACCTATGGTCATGAGCTTTGGGTCATGACCGAAAGGATAAGATCACGGGTACAAGCGGCCGAAATGAGTTTCCTGGCTCTCCCTTAGAGATAGGGTGAGAAGCTCTGCCATCCGGGAGGAACTCAAAGTAAAGCCGCTGCTCCTCCACATCGAGAGGAGCCAGATGAGGTGGTTCGGGCATCTGGTCAGGATGCCACCCGAACGCCTCCCTAGGGATGTGTTTAGGGCACGTTCAGCTGGTAGGAGGCCACGGGGAAGACCCAGGACACGTTGGGAAGACTATGTCTCCCGGCTGGCCTGGGAACGCCTCGGGATCCCCCGGGAAGAGCTAGACGAAGTGGCTGGAGATAGGGAAGTCTGGGCTTCCCTGCTTAGGCTGCTGCCCCCGCGACCCGACCTCGGATAAGTGGAAGATGATGGATGGATCTCTGTGGCATCCATATGTTGGGTGTTGGGTCCAAGGGTCTCCGAAAGCAGGTCTTCTAAGTGTAGTTGTCATCATAGGTGCCCACCCACATTTCTGCCAGTGGGTGCTTGGCAGAGGTGGGTAGTAACGCGCTACATTTACTCCGTTACATCTACTTGAGTCAATTTTGGGATAAATTGTACTTCTAAAAGTAGTTTTAATGCAACATACTTTTACTTTTACGTGAGTATATTTATAGAGAAGAAACGCTACTCCGCTCCATTTATCTACATTCAGCTCGCTATTCGCTACTGATTTTTATCGATCTGTTAATGTTTGTTTTGTTTGTTTTGGTTTGTCAGACAGAACTTCAAAGTAGGATCTAGCACAGGGGTCGGGAACCTTTTTGGCCGAGAGAGCCAAGAAGCCAAATATTTAAAAATATATTTCCGTAAGAGGCTTCACGGTGGCAGAGGGGTTAGTGCGTCTGCCTCACAATACGAAGTTCCTGCAGTCCTGGGTTCAAATCCAGGCTCGGGATCTTCCTGTGTGGAGTTTGCATGTTCTCCCCGTGAATGCGTGGGTTCCCTCCGGGTACTCCGGCTTCCTCCCACTTCCGAAGACATGCACCTGGGGATAGGTTGATTGGCAACACTAAATTGGCCCTAGTGTGTGAATGTGAGTGTGAATGTTGTCTGTCTATCTGTGTTGGCCCTGCGATGAGGTGGCGACTTGTCCAGAGTGTACCCTGCCTTCCGCCCGATTGTGGCTGAGATAAGCGCCAGCGCCCCCCGCGACCCCGAAAGGGAATAAGCGGTAGAAAATGGATGGATGGATGGATATTTCCGTAAGGTTATTCTGAAGTTAACTGTAAAGGTTTGGGGGGGTGGCCTTCAGGCCTGCAGCAAAGCGGGGTGTGCCAGGACTGGCTTCGAAATCAGCGGCAGGTGCGTAGATGGCCCACCTGGGCCTTGTTATAAGCAGCAGCCAGGAGGAGAGACGGGGTTGGAGCTAGATTCAGAGCGCAAGCGAGAACGAAAGAGAAAAAGACAATTGCTGGAAAGCAACTGAGAGACTTAATGAAAAATAAAACAATATTGTAACCCTGAAACAGGCTCTCATGTCGGTGCTTGGTGGTCAGAAGAACCCCCAGGAGGGCAAGCCCCACACTAATCAATGATAAATAAATAACTTCTTACCATTAACGCAACTTATTGAACATGTTTGGTAGAAAATGGATGGATGGATTAAAATGCATGAGAATGTTTTATATTTTGAAAATTATTTTGAACCACCTGTCCACCTTTTGGATTTGTGCCTATCATTTAAAATCCCCATGTGAGACAACAACAAATATTACTCTTTTTTTTATGCATTCTAAGTCGTAAAATATGGTTAGTATGAGGTGGCTAACAATCCAGCTAATGGGAGTACACTTTTCTGCCCATAAAGCTCTCTAAAAAAAGCATCTCAAAACTGCCAACAATATTAAATTTGCATCTTGTGACTTAAATATTAACCAAGTATTATTAGGGACCGAATGTCCCTTTTGGGACAGAGGACCCTATTGAATTTCTAGCGTTGTATTCTTTCTTTCTTTCTTTTTTATTATTCCGCAGTTTTGAGCTGTAATTTGACCCCCTTAACATGCTTCACAACTCACCAAATTTGACACAAACATCAGGACTGGCAAACATTGCGATTCAATAAAAAAAAAAAACTAACCTCAAAACTAAAAATTGCGCTCTAGCGCCCCCTAGGAAGAAAACACAGACAAAACTGCCTGTAACTTCCAATAGGAATGTCGTAGCAACATGAAACAAAAACCTCTATGTAGGTCTCACTTAGACCTAGATTTCATACACTGACACCCTTCAGCAAAAATCAACAGGAAGTTTGCAAGTTTTGAACACTGTGATTACAAGTGGATTTATTCATTACTTTTCGTGTTAAGCAGTGTCAGCTCAGATTTATCCGAGAACCAGATGCAGTCATCAAAAGAGCCACATCTGGCTCGCGAGCCATAGGTTCCCTACCCCTGATCTAGCACATGCCTACGTTTCACCAATCAAATGCAGTCACTGGTGACGTTTATCTCCGTTTCACCAATCAAACAGAGGCAGGCGGTCACATGATTAACTGCACACTTTTTTTTTTTTTTATAAACCTTTATTTACAGATTTCAACATTTACAAACAGTTGAAAATAATAATCAAAGTAAGTACAAAAACAGTATGAAAACCGTACAAAACAGCACCAGGGGGTTGTAAATTCAAAGTTACTAAAATAGAATGCAAAAATATATACACAGTGGGGCAAAAAAGTATTTAGTCAGCCACCGATTGTACAAGTTCTCCCACTTAAAATGATGACAGAGGTCTGTAATTTTCATCATAGGTACACTTCAACTGTGAGAGACAGAATGTGAAAAAAAAATCCAGGAATTCACATTGTAGGAATTTTAATGAATTTATTTGTAATTTGTGGTGGAAAATAAGTATTTGGTCAACCATTCAAAGCTCTCACTGATGGAAGGAGGTTTTGGCTCAAAATCTCACGATACATGGCCCCATTCATTCTTTCCTTAACACGGATCAATCGTCCTGTCCCCTTAGCAGAAAAACAGCCCCAAAGCATGATGTTTCCACCCCCATGCTTCACAGTAGTTATGGTGTTCTTGGGATGCAACTCAGTATTCTTCTTCCTCCAAACACGACGAGTTGAGTTTATACCAAAATGGATACATGGATGATACAGCAGAGGATTGGGAGAATGTCATGTGGTCAGATGAAACCAAAATAGAACTTTTTGGTACAAACTCAACTCGTCGTGTTTGGAGGAAGAAGAATACTGAGTTGCATCCCAAGAGCACCACACCTACTGTGAAGCAAGGGGGTGGAAACATCATGCTTTGGGGCTGTTTTTCTGCTAAGGGGACAGGACGACTGATCCGTGTTAAGGAAAGAATGAATGGGGCCATGTATCGTGAGATTTTGAGCCAAAACCTCCTTCCATCAGTGAGAGCTTTGAATGGTTGACCAAATACTTATTTTCCACCATAATTTACAAATAAATTCTTTAAAATTCCTACAATGTGAATTCCTGGATTTTTTTTTTCACATTCTGTCTCTCACAGTTGAAGTGTACCTATGATGGAAATTACAGACCTCTGTCATCATTTTAAGTGGGAGAACTTGCACAATCGGTGGCTGACTAAATACTTTTTCGCCCCACTGTATATATATAAAATAAACAAAGTGCAAAGCCATAGGCTCACTCAATCTCAGTAAATAACTTAAATTTGGAACACAGCATCATCGTTTTCACAACGTTTTGGTTGTTAGAGGAAGAGTGTTTTAATGTAGAGTTCTAAATCTTTATTCAAAGGCACAAACAACAGGTCGGGTATTGAGAAACTTACATTTATGAATATAAAACTTAGCCAATAGTATTATGAGCTTGCAAAGGTAAAATTCATTTAAAAAATTTTTTTAATACAGTGTAGAACCAAACATATATTATTTAAAGTATATTATTGTTTTAGTTTCTTAAGAGATATTCCTGGCTCTGAATTTGTTCATTGCTATTTTTATGTTTTTGTGCATTACTTGTTGCCGTCATCATTGAACAAACAGGTTACTCATCAGTTACTCAGTACTTGAGTAGTTTTTTCACAACATACTTTTTACTTTTACTCAAGTAAATATTTGGGTGACTACTCCTTACTTTTACTTGAGTAATACATCTCTAAAGTAACAGTACTCTTACTTGAGTACAATATCTGGCTACTCTACCCACCTTTGGTGCTCGGTGTGTGTCTATTAGTGTTGTCCCTATACCAGTATTTTGGTACCGGTACCAAAAGTATTTCTGTACTTTTTCGGTACTTTTCTAAATAAAGGGGACCACAAAAAAATGTAACTAGTGGCTTTATTTCAGAGAACTTGTTTTTTTATTAGTAAATAAACAAACAAAGGCTCTTAATTTAGTCTGCTGACATATGCATTATGCAGTGTCATTTATCATTCTATTATTTTGTCAACATTATTAAGGACAAGTGGTAGAAAATGAATTATTTATCTACTTGTTCATTTACTGTTAATATTTGCTTACTTTCTGTTTTAACATGTTCTATCTACACTTCTATTAAAATGTAATAATCACTTATAACTTTTTGGATACTTTACATTAGTTTTGGATGATACCACACATTTGGGTATCAATCCGATAACTAGTCATTACAGGATCACACATTGGTCATATTCAAAGTCCTCATGTGTCCAGGGACATATTCCCTGAGTTTATAAACATAATATAAATGTAAAAAAAAAAAAAGAGAGATTTTGTAACGATAAAAAATATTGATGTAATCGTAATAGATACGCTATTGTACGTGGTATCATTACAGTGGATGTTAGGGGTAGATCCGCCATTAGCGTTTGTTTATATAGTAGCGTCCCGGAAGATTTGGTGCTGAAAGGGAATTCTGAGAATTTGTTCTGTGGTGTTTATGTTGCCTTGCGGTGCAAATAATATTTCAAAATGTGTTTGTCGTTGTTTAGTGTGGTTTTACTAAATGGCACACGTTTATGGCAGTGTTGGCATTGTTCATGCTGCCACCCTTTGTATGGCTGTTGAGTAAGTATGCCCTTCATTCGCTCGTGTACAGTGTGTTCAAAGTCAAAATAACGGTCATTAGTTCATTATCTGGCACAAAGAAATGATAGACTATATGAGTCGTGACTTTTTTAATATGTAAAACGGAGCAAATTACGGGATGGGCGCCTATTATTATTGTGAAAACTGTGAAGAGGAAATTGCGTGAATGTATTTTGCATGACAATGAAAAGTGGCAAGCGACCTAAAATTGTCTTTCTTCCACCTCAACTAAAACGACCACTTTTCTTTACGATTCAGGTTTGTGTGTGCCTGATTTGCCGCCCCCAAGATAAATACTTCCCTTGTGGCGAATGACATCTAATAATATTTACTCACAATTCAAGCCTATAGTGCGTCGTCCTCCATCGGCCT
>NC_084633.1:16165899-16180899 GCF_033978795.1 Nerophis ophidion | reverse complement strand
CGATAAAGAAGCCTTTGCCTTTACCAAAAGAAGCAGACGACATGCGCGTGATGTCACGGGTTGTGTAGCTGCTCACATCCTCACATTGTTTACAATCATGGCCACCAGCAGCGAGAGCGATTCAGACCGAGAAAGCGACGATTTCCCCATTAATTTGAGCGAGGATGAAAGATTCAAGGATGAGGAAAGCCAGAGTGAAGGACTAAATAAATAAAAAAAGACAGGGCAGTGGGAACGATTCTGATGTTATTAGACAAATATATTAGGATAATTCTGGAAAATCCCTTATCAATCAATCAATCAATGTTTATTTATATAGCCCCAAATCACAAATGTCTCAAAGGACTGCACAAATCATTACGACTACGACATCCTCGGAAGAACCCACAAAAGGGCAAGGAAAACTCACACCCAGTGGGCAGGGAGAATTCACATCCAGTGGGACGCCAGTGACAATGCTGACTATGAGAAACCTTGGAGAGAACCTCAGATGTGGGCAACCCCCCCTCTAGGGGACCGAAAGCAATGGATGTCGAGCGGGTCTAACATGATACTGTGAAAGTTCAATCCATAGTGGCTCCAACACGGCCGCGAGAGTTCAGTTCAAGCGGATCCAAGACAGCAGCGAGAGTCCCGTCCACAGGAAACCATCTCAAGCGGAGGCGGATCAGCAGCGTAGAGATGTCCCCAATCGATACAGGCGAGCGGTCCATCCTGGGTCCCGACGAGCGGTCCATCCTGGGTCTCGACTCTGGACAGCCAGTACTTCATCCATGGTCATCGGACCGGACCCCCTCCACAAGGGAGGGGGGGACATAGGAGAAAGAAAAGAAGCGGCAGATCAACTGGTCTAAAAAGGAGGTCTATTTAAAGGCTAGAGTATACAGATGAGTTTAAAGGTGAGACTTAAATGCTTCTACTGTGGTAGCATCTCGAACTGTTACCGGGAGGGCATTCCAGAGTACTGGAGCCCGAACAGAAAACGCTCTATAGCCCGCAGACGTTTTTTGGGCTCTAGGAATCACTAATAAGCCAGAGTCTTATCTGCCTATTGTGTTACTAGTGTTTTAGTGGGATTATATAGTCGCACCTGTACAGCCTGAAAGTCGGAGGGGTTTGGCCACGGGTGTGGTGACCGCCAGTGTCTCCGAGGGAAGCCACGTTTCTCGGGCTGAGTTTTTTTTTGTTTTTTTTTTTCCCTCCAACAACGGCGGAAGCATCCGACGGTCGGGGGCGGCCGGTGGGAGGAGGCAAGAGGGTCGCAGTTGCCTCTTTGACAGGTGCAGAAAGAACGACGCAAGCTCTCCGCTCATGTCTACGGTAAGAGCTGACTTATTACCACCATTATCTCACCGAAACCTGCCGGTTGACATGTGGTAGGGAACCACGTTCGCTTGACCGCTCTGTTCCATAGTAAAGCTTCACCGTCATCTTTCGGGAATGTAAACAAGGAAACGCAGACTGTGTTTGTGTGGCTAAAGGCGGCCGCAATACACCGCTTCCCGCCTACGTCTTTCTTCTTTGACGTCTCCATTATTAATTGAACAAATTGCAAAAGATGCAGCAGCACAGATGTCCTCTACAATCATCATACCGCGACGTTTTAGCATGATACTTCCGCGGGAAATTCAAAATTGCAATTTAGTAAACTAAAAAGGCCGTATTGGTGTTGGAATGTTAATATTTCATCATTGATATATAAACTATCAGACTGCGTGGTCGCTAGTAGTGGGTTTCAGTAGGCCTTTAAGGACCTGGCCTTTTCTCCTCCCAATATATTGCTGGGTTTTGTGGCCAAAATAGCTTATCTGACCACAGAACTTTCCTCCAGAAGGTTTTATTTTTGTCCATGTGATGCCAAGCTTCAAGTGCAATGTGTATTTGTCATAATGCGTGCCTTGATGTTTTAATGTTTGATGTTTGCATAACTGCAGGCTTGTTACACCAGGCTCCATCCCAAAAAATAAATGTGTCCTCTACATATTAAAATGTAATGTTTTCTTTTTTAAAGGAAGTTCACAGATTATGGACAAAGTAACGAGGGTTTTGGGAACTAGCCATGTGGAACACTGTAAAAGAGCCTATTTTTGCTGAGTAAGAATTATGCTGTTCTGAGAAACCCAAAACCAGTGAAGTTGGGACGTTGTGTAAATAGTAAATAAAAACACAATACAACAATTTGCAATTCCTTTTCAACTTATATTCCATTGAATAGACTTAACGTTCCAACTGGAAAACTTTATTTTTTGCAAATATTAGCTCATTTGGAATTTGAAACCAGCAACATGTTTCATATAAGCTGGCACAAGTGGCAAAAAAGACAGAGAATGCTCGTCAAACACTTTTTTGGAACATCCCACAGGTGAACAGGTGGGTGTCATGTTTGGGTTAAAAAAAAAAAAACAGCTTCCATGAAATGCTCAGTCATTCACAAACAAGAATTGGGTGAGGGTCACCACTTGGTGAACAAATGCGTGAGCAAATTATCCAACACTTTGTGAACATTTCTCAACTAGCGATTGCAAGGAATTAAGGGATTTTACCATCTACGGTCTGTAAATACATCAAAAGGTTCAGAGAATCTGGAATAATCACTGCACTTAAGCAGCAAGCCCATGATTTTAGATCCCTCAGGTGGTACTTCATCAAAAAAGCGACATCAGTGTGTAAAATATATCACCACGTGGGCTCAGGAACACTTCGGAAAACCACTGTCAGTAACTTCAGTTGGTCTGTAAATTCAAGTTAAAACCCTACCATGCAAAGCGAAAGCCATTTATCAACAACACCCAGAAACGCATCTAAGATGGGCTGATGGAAAGTAGAAAAGTGTTCTGTGGTCTGACTAGTCCACATTTCAATTCTTGGGGGGAAATATTCGACATCGTGTCATCCATTCAGACTGTTATCGACGCAAAGTTGAAAAGCCAGCATCTGTGTTTATATGGGGGTGCATTAGTGCCCAAGGCATGGGTAACTTATCAGTGTGTAAAATATATCACCACAAGGGCTCAGGAACACTTCGGAAAACCACTGTCAGTAACTTCAGTTGGTCTGTAAATTCAAGTTAAAACCCTACCATGCAAAGCGAAAGCAATTTATCAACAACACCCAGAAACGCAGCCGGCTTCACTGGCCCCGATTTCATCTAAGATGGGCTGATGGAAAGTAAAAAAGTGTTCTGTGGTCTGACTAGTCCACATTTCAATTTTTTGGTGGAAATATTCGACATCGTGTCATCCGGACCAAAGGGGAGGCGAACCATTCAGACTGAATGAATGGTTTATTTTGAGCCATGCAAACAAAACAAAAGAATGACATAAAATACAAAAGAAATATATATATATATACATTATTTTTACACCTAAATAGAAAACATTACATGTGACTAATCATTTGTAAATGTCAAGATTGGCTCAAAAGGGAGTGGGAAGAAGTAAACTTATTTGGTCCCACCCCTATAAATATACAATATATATATATATACACAATATATAATACAATAATATATATAATATAATTCAATTCAGTGGTTGCTGCATAGATGCTATAAATTATCGACGCAAAGTTCAAAAGCCAGCATCTGTGTTTGTATGGGGGTGCGTTAGTGCCCAAGGCATGGGTAACTTATCAGTGTGTAAAATATATCACCACAAGGGCTCAGGAAGACTTCAGAAAACCACTATCAATAACTTCAGTTCTTCGCTACATCTGTAAGTTCAAGTTAAAACTCTACTATTCAAAGCGAAAGCCATTTATCAACAACACCCAGAAACGCAGCCGGCTTCGCTGGCCCCGAGCTCATCTAAAATAGGCTGATGCAAAGTTGAAAAGTGTTTCGTGGTCTGACAAGTCCACATTTCTAATTGTTTTTGGAAACTGTGGACGTCGTGTCCTCCGGACCAAAGAGGAAAAGGACCATCTGGATTTTTATAGGCGCAAAGTTCAAAAGCCATCAGCTGGAATGGAATGGGGGTGTATTAATGCCCAAAGCATGGGTAACTTACACATCTGTGAAGGCCCCATTAGTACTGAAAGGTACTTACAGGTTTTGGAGCAACATATGTTGCCATCCAAGCAACGTTATCATGGACGCCCCTGCTTATTCCAGCAAGACGACGCCAAGCCACGTGTTAAAACAGCGTGGCCTCATAGTAAAAGAGTGTGGGTACTAGGCTAAAAAATGTCACGTTTGCAACGCATAGTGTGTGCGTGTTCTGTCACCCCCGGATGCACGAGGACCAAGGACAAGCAAGGCTAGCAGGTAAGAGCTGATTTTAATATACAAAACGATAAAAGAACACTTGTACAAAACAGCAAAGTAAGACGTCAGAATGTGACGTCGCCGAGGTAATACAGCCGCCATTTTCATTTTCAACACATTACAAACACCGGGTCTCAGCTCTGTTATTTTCCGTTTTTTGGACTATTTTTTTGGAACCTTGGAGACATCATGCCTCGTGGGTGTGTTGTCGGAGGGTGTAACAACACTAACAGGGAGGGATTCAAGTTGCACCACTGGCCCGAAGATGCGAAAGTGTCTGCCGCCAGACCCCCATTGAATGTACCAAAGTGTCTTCACATTTTACCGGCGATGACAGACATGGCACAGAGATGTATGGATAACCTGCAGATGCATTTGCAACAATAAAGTCAACGAAATCACAAAGGTGAGTTTTGTTGATGTTGACTGCCAGCTAATCGATGCTAACATGCTACGCTAATCGATGCTAACATGCTATTTACCGGCAGTGCTAAGGCAGACATGGCACAGAGATGTATGGATAACCTGCAAATGCATTTGCAACGATAGTCAATGAAATCACAAAGGTGAGTTTTGTTGATGTTGACTGCCAGCTAATCAATGCTAACATGCTATGCTAATCGATGCTAACATGCTATTTACCGGCGGTGCTAAAGCAGACATGGCACAGAGATGTATGGATAACATGCATATGCATTTGCAACTATATCACGTTTCCTTCCACCCACATTTAATGCGAAACAAACACTTACCAATCGACGGATTTAAGTTGCTCCAGTGTCAAAAGATGCGAAAGTCCTGATCGCTTGGTCCGCACATTTTACCGGCGATGCTAACGCAGCTATTCGGCCATGCTATGGCTATGAATAGCGTCAATAGCTTCAGTTTCTTCTTCAATACTTTCATACTCCAACCATCTGTTTCAATACATGCGTAATCTGTTGAATCGCTTAAATCGCTGAAATCCGAGTTTGAGTCCGAGCTAATGTCGCTATATCTTGCTGTGGTATTCCCATTGTTTGTTTACATTGGCAGCACTGTATGACGTCACAGGGAAATGGATAGTGGTTTCGAAGATAGCGGAAATAAGGCACTTTAAAGCTTTTTTTTAGGGATATTCCGAGACCGGTAAAATTTTGAAAAAAACTTCAAAAAATACAACAAGCCACTGGGAACTGATTTTTTTTATTGTTTTTAACCCTTTTGAAATTGTGATAATGTTCCCCTTTAAACATCAATCAATCAATCAATGTTTACTCATATAGCCCTAAATCACTAGTGTCTCAAAGGGCTGCACAAACCACTACGACATCCTCGGTAGGCCCACATAAGGGCAAGGAAAAACTCACACCCAGTGGGACGTCGGTGACAATGATGACTATGAGAACCTTGGAGAGGAGGAAAGCAATGGATGTCGAGCGGGTCTAACATGATACTGTGAAAGTTCAATCCACAATGGATCCAACACAGTCGCGAGAGTCCAGTCCAAAGCGGATCCAACACAGCAGCGAGAGTCCCGTTCACAGCGGAGCCAGCAGGAAACCATCCCAAGCGGAGGCGGATCAGCAGCGCAGAGATGTCCCCAGCCGATACACAGGCGAGCAGTACATGGCCACCGGATCGGACCGGACCCCCTCCACAAGGGAGAGTGGGACATAGAAGAAAAAGAAAAGGGAGTCTAAAAAGGGAGTCTATTTAAACATGGTACATATAATCACACCAACTTGCAACGGGGGGGGGGGATGAGGCCGGCTGCTGCTATAGAGCGCTACTCAGCCATCCACAACCCCAGAGGAATTAAGCGGTGGTGAAGGCGTTGATTTGGGGATGGGCAAAAAAGAGTCAAAAACAGACTAAAGATGTGATCTGGGAACCGGATCACAACAGAAAAGCTTCCAAAAATTGGTATCCTCAGTTCCCAAACGTTTACTGAGTGTTGTTGAAAGGAAAGGCCATGTAACACAATGGTAAAAATTAGATAAGATTAGATTAGATAGTACTTTATTCATTCCGTCAGGAGAGTTCCTTCAGGAAAATTACAATTTTCAGCACAATCCCATTCAAGATCAGACAAACATTACAGGGAGACAGAACAGGATCGCTGACGGGTCTGCCGGCTTCCAGCGCCCCTCACAAAAAAAGATGAAATACAGGTAAACAAGGGGGGGGGGGGGGGGTAATAGAAGATTAAAATGAAATAAAAAAATCGGTCTTAGCCTGGGCCTTGGAGAGGGGGTGCAGACTGAGGCCAAAGGAAAAAAAAAAAAAAATGCCCCTGTGCCAACTTTTTTGCAATGTGTTGCAAAGTTAATGATTATTTCCTCGGTTCGAACATTAAATATCTTGTCTTTGCAGTCTATTCCATTGAATATATGTTGAAAAGGATTTGCAAATTATTGTATTCTGTTTTTATTTACAAATTACACAACGTGCCAACTTGACTGGTTTTGTAAAAGAGAATATTCTCATTCATTCCTGTTATTATATTCTCAGGGCTTTGGACTCCATTACAAGGGGAGTACTGTGCTACAGACTAAGTGCAGCAGTTGCATTATCTCTATATAGAAGTGGGACATAGAAGAAAAAGAAAAGAAACGGCAGATCAACTGGTGTAAAAAGGGAGTCTATTTAAACATGGTACATATAATCACACCAACTTGCAACGGGGGGGGGATGAGGCCGGCTGCTGCTATAGAGCGCTACTCAGCCATCCACAACCCCAGAGGAATTAAGCGGTGGTGAAGGCGTTGATTTGGGGAGGGGCAAAAAAGAGTCAAAAACAGACTAAAGAAAAGCTTCCAAAAATTGGTATCCTCAGTTCCCAAACGTTTACTGAGTGTTGTTGAAAGGAAAGGCCATGTAACACAATGGTAAAAATGCCCCCTGTGCCAACTTTTTTGCAATGTGTTGCAAAGTTAATGATTATTTCCTCGGTTCGAACATTAAATATCTTGTCTTTGCAGTCTATTCCATTGAATATATGTTGAAAAGGATTTGCAAATTATTGTATTCTGTTTTTATTTACAAATTACACAACGTGCCAACTTGACTGGTTTTGTAAAAGAGAATATTCTCATTCATTCCGGTTATTATATTCTCAAGGCTTTGGACTCCATTACAAGGGGAGTACTGTGCTACAGACTAAGTGCAGCAGTTGCATTATCTCCATAGAGAAGTGGGACATAGAAGAAAAAGAAAAGAAACGGCAGATCAACTGGTCCAAAAAGGGAGTCTATTTAAACATGGTACATATAATCACTCCAACTTGCAACGGGTGGGGGGGGTGGGGATGAGGCCGGCTGCGGCTATAGAGCGCTACTCAGCCATCCACAACCCCAGAGGAATTAAGCGGTGGTGAAGGCGTTGATTTGGGGAGGGGCAAAAAAAGAGTCAAAAACAGACTAAAGAAAAGCTTCCAAAAATTGGTATCCTCAGTTCCCAAACGTTTACTGAGTGTTGTTGAAAGGAAAGGCCATGTAACACAATGGTAAAAATGCCCCCTGTGCCAACTTTTTTGCAATGTGTTGCAAAGTTAATGATTATTTCCTCGGTTCGAACATTAAATATCTTGTCTTTGCAGTCTATTCCATTGAATATATGTTGAAAAGGATTTGCAAATTATTGTATTCTGTTTTTATTTACAAATTACACAACGTGCCAACTTGACTGGTTTCGTAAAAGAGAATATTCTCATTCATTCCGGTTATTATATTCTCAAGGCTTTGGACTCCATTACAAGGGGAGTACTGTGCTACAGACTAAGTGCAGCAGTTGCATTATCTCTATATAGAAGTGGGACATAGAAGAAAAAGAAAAGAAACGGCAGATCAACTGGTGTAAAAAGGGAGTCTATTTAAACATGGTACATATAATCACACCAACTTGCAACGGGGGGGGGATGAGGCCGGCTGCTGCTATAGAGCGCTACTCAGCCATCCACAACCCCAGAGGAATTAAGCGGTGGTGAAGGCGTTGATTTGGGGAGGGGCAAAAAAGAGTCAAAAACAGACTAAAGAAAAGCTTCCAAAAATTGGTATCCTCAGTTCCCAAACGTTTACTGAGTGTTGTTGAAAGGAAAGGCCATGTAACACAATGGTAAAAATGCCCCCTGTGCCAACTTTTTTGCAATGTGTTGCAAAGTTAATGATTATTTCCTCGGTTCGAACATTAAATATCTTGTCTTTGCAGTCTATTCCATTGAATATATGTTGAAAAGGATTTGCAAATTATTGTATTCTGTTTTTATTTACAAATTACACAACGTGCCAACTTGACTGGTTTTGTAAAAGAGAATATTCTCATTCATTCCGGTTATTATATTCTCAGGGCTTTGGACTCCATTACAAGGGGAGTACTGTGCTACAGACTAAGTGCAGCAGTTGCATCATGTGCAATGCACACAGTTGCATTATCTCCATATAGAAGTGGGACATAGAAGAAAAAGAAAAGAAACGGCAGATCAACTGGTCTAAAAAGGGAGTCTATTTAAACATGGTACATATAATCACACCAACTTGCAACGGGGGGGGGGGAATGAGGCCGGCTGCTGCTATAGAGCGCTACTCAGCCATCCACAACCCCAGAGGAATTAAGCGGTGGTGAAGGCGTTGATTTGGGGAGGGGCAAAAAAGAGTCAAAAACAGACTAAAGATGTGATCCACAACAGAAAAGCTTCCAAATATTGTTATCCTCAGTTCCCAAACGTTTACTGAGTGTTGTTGAAAGGAAAGGCCATGTGACACAGTGGTAAAAATGCCCCCTGTGCCAACTTTTTTGCAATGTCTTGCAAAGTTAATGATTATTTCTTCGGTTCGAACATTAAATATCTTGTCTTTGCAGTCTATTCCATTGAATATATGTTGAAAAGGATTTGCAAATTATTGTATTCTGTTTTTATTTACAAATTACACAACGTGCCAACTTGACTGGTTTCGTAAAAGAGAATATTCTCATTCATTCCGGTTTTTGTATTCTCAGGGCTTTGGACTCCATTACAAGGTGAGTACTGTGCTACAGACTAAGTGCAGCAGTTGCATCATGTGCAATGCACACAGTTGCATTATCTCCATATAGAAGCAGCACGAATGAAAGTGCAGCGCCGCACCAACCGCCTCCGTCTCGCTCACTCTTGTCAAACCTCTCCTTTTTTTAGCTTTCGTCTTCCGCGGACGGCGAAACACGGCTCGCTTTGAAGCAGAACTCACTTATTTTCCCCCCGCAGCAGTTCCGTCATAACCAAGAGCAATTAGCAAAAGTCCACGTGATGGTGAAGGGGCCTATTTTCATTTTCGCCCGCTGAACACCGACATATACCCTGGCCGCCATGGAGAGAACCTCAAACCCAATAATGCGCACATTTGGGTGAGAGACACCAAAAGAGAAGCAGAAGAAAAAAAAAAAAACACTCGGAGGTGTTTCTCACACACAAAAAAAAAAATAACAATGACATTTCACCTTTCTTTTGAAGAGCTGCGCTTGTTAGCAGCTTTGCAGCATCATTAGCATTCTTAGGAGTGCCACATTCTGCCAGTGCAATATGCTGTTATTTCTTCTTCTTTTATTTTGTTTCCCCTGCAAAAATATACTGTATTGCCAGAAGTATTGGGACACCTGTCCAAAATGGACAGAATCAGGTGTCCTAATTGATTTTTATTTTGTATTTTTATTTATTTTTTTATTCATTTTTTTCCTCCCATTCCCCGCGCTCGCTTACCTGTATCTCACCTTTTTTGTAAGGGGCGCCGGAAGTTGGCAGACCCGTTAGCGATCCTGTTCTGTCTCCCTGTAATGTTTGATCCTGTTCTGTCTCCCTGTAATGTTTGAACCAGTTCTGTCTACCTGTAATGTTTGATCCTGGTCTGTCTCCCTGTAATGTTTGATCCGGTTCTGTCTCCTTTTAATGTATGATCCTGTAATGTTTGATCCAGTTCTGTCTACCTGTAATGTTTGATGTTTGATCCTGTTCTGTCTCCCTGTAATGTTTGAACCAGTTCTGTCTACCTGTAATGTTTGATCCTGGTCTGTCTCCCTGTAATGTTTGATCCGGTTCTGTCTCCTTTTAATGTATGATCCTGTAATGTTTGATCCAGTTCTGTCTACCTGTAATGTTTGATGTTTGATCCTGTTCTGTCTCCCTGTAATGTTTGATCCTGGTCTGTCTCCCTGTAATGTTTGATCATGTTCTTTCTACCTGTAATGTTTGATCCAGTTCTGTCTCTTTACAATATTTGATCCTGTTCTGTCTCCCTGTAATGTTTGATCCAGTTCTGTCTCTCTTTAATGTTTGATCCTGTTCTGTCTCCTGTAATGTTTGATCCTGTTTTGTCTGCCTTAAGGTTTGATCCTGTTCTGTCTCCCTGTAATTTTTGATCATGTTCTGTCTACGTGTAATGTTTGATCCTGTTCTGTCTCCCTGTAATGTTTGATCCTGGTCTGTCTCCCTGTAATGTTTGATCCTGGTCTGTCTCCTTGTAATGTTTGATCCTGTTCTGTCTCCCTGTAATGTTTGATCCTGTTCTGTCTCCCTGTAATGTTTGAACCAGTTCTGTCTACCTGTAATGTTTGATCCTGGTCTGTCTCCCTGTAATGTTTGATCCTGTAATGTTTGATCCCGTTCTGTCTCCCTGTAATGTTTGATCCTGTTCTGTCTCCTTTTAATGTATGATCCTGTAATGTTTGATCCCGTTCTGACTACCTGTAATGTTTGATGTTTGATCATGTTCCGTCTCCCTGTAATGTTTGATCCTGGTCTGTCTCCCTGTAATGTTTGATCATATTCTGTCTACCTGTAATGTTTGATTCTGTTCTGTCTCCCTGTAATGTTTGATCCAGTTCTGTCTCTCTGTAATGTTTGATCTAGTTCTGTCTCTCTGTAATGTTTGATCCAGTTCTGTCTCCCTGTATTGTTTGATCATGTTTTGTCTCCCTCTAATGTTTGATCCTGTTCTGTCTCCTGTAATGTTTGATCCTGTTTTGTCTCCCTTAAGGTTTGATCCTGTTATGTGTCCCTAAAGGTTTGATCCTGTTCTGTCTCCCTGTAATGTTTGATCCTGTTTTGTCTCCCTGTAATGTTTGATCCTGTACTGTCTCCCTGTAATGTTTGATCCTGTTCTGTCTCCCTGTAATGCTTGATCCTGTTCTGTCTCCCTGTAATGTTTGATCCTGTTCTGTTTCCATGTATTGTTTGATCCTGTTTTGTCTCCCTGTAATGTTTGACCCTGTTCTGTCTCCTGTAATGTTTGATCCTGTTTTGTCTCCCTTAAGGTTTGATCCTGTTCTGTCTCCCTGTAATGTTTGATCCTGTTCTGTGTCCTGTAATGTTTGATCCTGTTTTGTCTCCCTTAAGGTTTGATCCTGTTCTGTCTCCCTGTATTGTTTGATCATGTTCCGTCTCCCTGTAATGTTTGATCCTGTTATGTCTCCCTGTAATTTTTGATGTTTGGTCCTGTTCTGTCTCCCTGTAATGTTTGATCCTGTTCTGTCTTCCTGTAATGTTTAATGTTTGATCCTGTTCTGTCTCCCTGTAATCTTTGATCCTGTTTTGTCTCCCTGTAATGTTTGATCCTGTTCTGTCTCCCTGTAATGATTGTCTGATCTTGAATGAGATTTTGCCTAATATTTAAATTTCCCCTCAGGGATTAATAAAGTATGTCTGATTCTGATTAATCACTCGGCCCGGCCACAGGTGTATCCACTCTTAAAACAAATGTGTTGGAAATCAATACATGTTTTGTGTATTGATGATTTCAACAATTGTATTCAATCAATCAATCAATCAATCAATGTTTATTTATATAGCCCTATATTACAAGTGTCTCAAAGGGCTGCACAAGATACAATGACATTCGTGGTACAGAGCCCACATAAGGGCAAGGAAAACTCACCCCAGTTGGACGTCGCTGTGAATGACTATGAGAAACCTTGGAGAGGACCGCATATGTGGGTGACTCTCCCCTCTGGGGGAGACCGGATGCAATGGACGTCGAGTGGGTCTAGCAAAATTTTGTGAGAGTCTGGTCCATAGTGGATCTAACATAATAGGGAGAGTCCAGCCCATAGTGGATCTAACATAATAGTGAGAGTCCAGTCCATGGTGGATCTAACAATAGTGAGAGTTCAGTCCATGGTGGATCTAACATAATAGTGTGAGAATCCAGTCCATAGTGGATCTAACATAATAGGGAAAGTCCAGTCCATAGTCAATCTAACATAATAGGGAGAGTCCAGTCCATAGTGGATCTAACATAATAGTGAGAGTCCAGTCCATAGTGGATCTAACATAATAGGGAGAGTCCAGTCCATAGTGGATCTAAAATATTAGTGAAAGTCCAGTCCATAGTGGTTCTAACATAATAGGGAGAGTCCAGTCCATAGTGGATCTAACACAATAGGGAGAGTCCAGTCCATAGTGGATCTAACATAATAGTGAGAGTCCAGTCCATGGTGGATCTAACATAATAGTGAGAGTCCAGTCCATAGTGGATCTAAAATAATAGGGAGAGTCCAGTTCCGTGATTCTTCCCAGTTTCCAGGTTTGTCTGGGAGTGTCGTCCTCTCCAATGTGTACAACATCACCCACTTTCAGTGGGGTGGGTGTCGGTGTGTCACAGCGGTGTGCTGACTTCAAGTCCAGTAGGTAATCCTTACGCCAAGTGTTCCAGAAGCTGGTTGTGAGTCTCTGTCTGTACTTCCATCTTCGACTGATCGCTGCCTTGTTTGCAGTTGGGTGCTGAATGTTAGCAGGGATGGGCTTTGGTGGCAGAGAGGTCAGCCGTTTTCCCACCAGAAAGCTCTCCCTAGAACTTTCTTCGGGCATGTTTTTACTGATCGGACGAGCCTCTCCCAGAATCCACCCCACCAGGCTGCTCGCTCTGCAATAAACTTCCAGGTGATGCCGTTTTCTGAGAAGAACTCTTAACAGTTGGGGGTTCTTTGATAGCTTTCCACAGCTCCTTCAGGTCTTGATCAGCTCTCTTGAATGTTCTGGCATTGTCTGGGTAGATTATTTTGCATAATCCTATTCTGGAGATGGATCTTTTCAGTCCCAACAGGAATGTCTCTGTTGACTGATCTGAGACCAGTTCCAGGTGTACTGCTCTGGTGACAGCACAGGTGAATAGACCGATGTAAGACTTCTCCCCAGAATTATCTGCTTTCACATAAAGTGGCCCTGCACTTCACTTCCAATGGTGAAGATTCAGTTCTTTGGGAAAGGGCGCAGTGATCTGCCGTCCGGTTTTTGCCTTGAATCTTTTGCAAACGGTGCAGCTGGCCACAGTTCTCTTCACGAGCTGCCCGGCACGCAGGATCCAGTATCTCTTCCTCACTTGAACGAGAGTGTCTCTCACTCCGGAGTGCATCACCTTTTCATGAGAGCTCTGTATCAGCAGTTCTGAATATCTGTGTTTATTGGGCATAATCCATTGGTGCGGCTCTCTGTATGTGAAATCGGACTGTTGCAGCCTTCCTCCCACACTGAACAGCTCGTGTTCATCCAGAAAAGGTTTGAGTTCTTTAATCTTGCAGTCGTTGTTTAGGCCCTTTTCTACTTTCAGTTGTTTGATTACCTGGCTGAAACTCTGTTGCTGTGTTGTCTTGATCCAGTACTTTTCTGCCTCGAATAACTCGTCAGCAGCTAGTTCTCCTTTTGTCTTTGTTTTTTGTTTGAGCATTGGCTATGAATCTCTTTATCCAGGCTGGCACTCGGAGGACTGGTTCAGTGGGGTCTGTGTCATTTGCAGCAAGCTGCACAGTGATCTGTTGGCTGGACCTTAGTTCTGCATTCAACTTGTCTGGATCGTTGTCATTTTCAGTCTCCTCTGACTGATCAGTTGATGTCAGAACGCTGGGTCCGTTCCACCATAGGTGGTTCTGTATCATCTTTCCTGGGATGTGTGACCATCTCTCAGGGTTGGTCAGTGACTGGATCTCGGTCACTCTGTTTGCAACAAACTGTTTCCACTTCTGAGCTGAGCTGCAAATCCAATGCAGTGTAATCATTGAGTCTGTCCACATTCTTGTCGGATTTGGTTCCAGCTTTAGAGTCGTCATCAAGTTGTTTGCTAGTCTCGCTCCAATCACAGCTCCCATGAGCTCCAGGCGTGGCAGTGTCATTATCTCGAGAGGAGCCACCATGGACCATATGTCCCGGCAAGAAATCTGCGTTCAAAGGACTCCGGCTTATTAGTGATTCCCAAAGCCCCAAAAAAGTCTGCGGGCTATAGAGCGTTTTCCGTTCGGGCTCCAGTACTCTGGAATGCCCTCCCGGTAACAGTTCGAGATGCCACCTCAGTAGAAGCATTTAAGTCTCACCTTAAAACTCATCTGTATACTCTAGCCTTTAAATAGACCTCCTTTTTTGACCAGTTGATCTGCCGCTTCTTTTCTTTCTCCTATGTCCCCCCCTCCCTTGTGGAGGGGTCCAGTCCGATGACCATGGATGAAGTACTGGCTGTGTATCGGCTGGGGACATCTCTGCGCTGCTGATCCGCCTCCGCTTGGGATGGTTTCCTGCTGGCTCCGCTGTGAACGGGACTCTCGCTGCTGTGTTGGATCCGCTTTGGACTGGACTCTCGCGACTGTGTTGGATCCATTATGGATTGAACTTTCACAGTATCATGTTGGACCCGCTCGACATCCATTGCTTTCCTCCTCTCCAAGGTTCTCATAGTCATCATTGTCACTGACGTCCCACTGGGTGTGAGTTTTCCTTGCCCTTATGTGGGCCTACCGAGGAT